>NW_006800114.1:1159444-1424275 GCF_000485575.1 Poecilia formosa
AAACAAAAGGAATAACTGACAACTTGGCAAGTTCTCGAATTCCTCCAAACAATTTCATTTGGGAGGCAGATCAGAGGTAACATGTTTTTTGGTGTTCATGCTCAGACTTGCATAAACACCCAAAGCCCACAACATATTTCACTGCAACTTATATCACTTGTGAAATTGCATGTGTGTGTGTGTTTGATAATTGCTTTTTTTTTTTCTTCAGAGGGCAGAAATTGATTGGAGATGGAAGCCTCAAAAAGCCATTATGTGAACAGATGCTTTCCAAATGTTAGCACCTTAAGTTTCACCATGCACCCAATAACAACTTCCCCTGCTTCCGATGTTGACGGCGGCCGATGCTATGATTTCCTGGCTTATTGCATCCCTAATGTACACCTGCTGCTAGACTAACAGGTCTGGTCTGAACGCTGCTCGCTGAGATTGCTTCCTACAAGCCCTCTCGAGTTGGCAGAGGACTTCAGAAACCTTAAAGGGATTTGTCTGTAAACATTTATTCTATAGACGTTCAGCGAAAAAAGCAAACGCGTTCGCACTCGATTGTTTACGTAAACATTTAACGGTTGACTTTTACAAGCCACTGCTGTGTTAATTAGAATACGGAGCTGCACAACAGCATCCCCGGCGTCGACATCTTGACTTTCGGTCGCCACACATGCTCCGCATTAAAACGCTTTGTGGGGAAAACCGGGTGAAGTAAGCGGCATGAGTCTGAGGACACGCAACGCACGCAACAGCATCCCACAAACACTTCAAACGCTGCTTTAGACCTGAGCTTAAGTGTTGACACCAGTGGTACACTCATCTAAGTACGATGGATGAAAAACTTTATGGGGAACATGGTGCAAAAACATGCAAAGCATTGCGTCTGACATCTAACCCATTCTGCTGGCATGCTAGGACCCAGCAGCAGCAGCAGCTAGGAATCAGACTTTCATCTCATTTCCTTGTATAGGCAGCATCTGTATGTCATAAGCATGTGCCTCTGTACCAGCCGAGAGCATGTCTTTTATCTTTAGCCCCAGCATTAAACCGCAGGACTCAATTTCTCAAGAGTGAACAGACTGTTAATTTGGCTTCACATCTCAATCCCGAACCCCTCCTTGACCTTCGGTGGAATATTTAATTGATCCAATTTATCCTTTTAAATCTACTAGCATTGCAGAGTTGAGAATTTCATTTGCTTCCCAGTGAAAGCAAATGATTGTTCTGGCAGGACGCGTCGAACAAGAGGAAGTACAGGAAATAATCCGACGCACCAGATGGTTTGTTTCACAGAACCATCTGGGAAGTCCTCTGTTGAAAACAGCTTAAAAATAAAGAGCAGCCACTTTCAGAGGGATGCTTCATCAACGGTTTAGGACTGTGTTTTTTAGTTTAAGCATCTGGTGGTTTGTATTGTGAGCAAGTAAAATCAGTTAATCCTGACCAGCTGAGTGAGTCAGTCTAAAGTGAACCTGCCATGCTAACCACAACTGCACTAAAAGATTCTCTGTTGCTGAAGGAAAAAATCAGATCGGAATCAATTTAGAGAAGTCGGACTCTGTCAATGTACTATTGCATTTTATTACCCAGCACCAGTTATAAATCTTTGTAAAACCGGGAGTTGGAATCATGTAAAAGGCGTTAAACCCCAATTGAATCCATCACACGTTGAATTCAACTAGTTTGTAAAATTTTATTAGGTGTGAGCCTCATTTTTAAAAACAATTTTTTTAATCTATATTACTAACCCTTGTATGTAGAAATGAGGTCCAACCGACCCCACACACATAAAACTTGTATCATTTGCCATAGTCCTCTACGTTTGCCTCAGTCCTCGCTCGCACAAGAAGACTTAAGACTTGACTTGACTCTGTTCCTTTTCTCGCCCTGCAGATGGCGCTGGCAGAAGAAGGTGTAAGTGTCAAAACTGCCAGTGTTACAAGTTCTGTTTGGTTGTGGTTCTTGTGCACGTTTTCATTGTCCTTTTTCATGTTTTTCCAGTGTCCACTCGAATTGAACCCATGCAAATGTGAGAAAGGTGAGAGAGGACCCAGTGGCCCTGCGGTAAGTCGTACTTTATATCCACCCAATCAGGGATGATGGCTTGTATGCACAAACATGCATCATGGGCCCACAAACGGCATGTTTTCACACACACAGGGATCTCGCTCTAGAACAAGTTCAGTTTGCGTTCCTCTGAACATTGGTGTTCTGTTGAGAACAGATGCTCATTTTTTTGGACATCAGCAGGGTACTTCACACAACACCGAAGAAGAGCGAAGTCATAAGATGGCAGATGCCCTACGCATCTCTGTGGCCCCTGTACAGTGCAGGATCTATGATGTTGCGGATCTAATTGCCCTGAGAAAATGATTAGAGACCCTGGCACTCTGGGTGATCTAGACTAGAGAGATTATACAAAAGGGACTGTACAAAGAAGACATAACTCGGGTGGTCAGTAAGTGGCACATGTGCATGTTATTCAGCCATTTCCAAGTCACTAAACACAACCACATTAAACCACTTCAGTTGTGTTGTGCTCCTCTGCTGCTCCCAGACGTTAAATCTGCTTCTTAACAATCAGTGCCAAGGAGAGCTCTGCAGACAAAGGCTCCTACAGGCTACATAATTGCAGGGTTCGGAAGAGTTTAGTGACTTGTGCGGGTTTTCAGAAGTCTTGTCTCCCCGAAGCGGTGAGAGTAAAGCAAATACTTTACATTCTTCCCAACAGTTTATTGAAAACAGGTCTAAACGCATATTTACATGGGAAATCAGCAGAGTCATGTCTGCTGAAGGAATCCTGCCTCTCGGGACTATCTGAGAACACATGCTTGGCAGATTCAGTGCTACATGCAGGACTTTCTTTAGCTGCCAAGCATGTCGTGATACGGGCTCGCCTTTTCCTCAACAGAGAAGGTCGGTCACAGTCAAAGTGATTACTGCTTTGAAGCCTTTTCTCTGGATTAAAGCAAAGTAATTACCCCTTTACTCCTGATGCTCAGAACAAAAGCTGTTATACATCAGGGGTAGCAAGGGACACAGTGACAAAAGCAATGTATGCGACCGGAGATAACTTGAAGACAAGAGTGTTTCATAGAGTCTATATTATAAGAGAGAAAATGGCCAAGAAGTTTACTGAGTAGACAAGGCAGCATCAGTTACGTTTGACTCATCTGTTCCCCACACTCAGTGACTTAAGCCATTTTTTCTGCAAACAATGCAGCTCTAATGTTTGGTTTGAAAAGCTGGAAGTTCGTTATTCTGGTGATCTTTTTAAGGTGACGGTAGGCTGATTTCTTGGTTTGGTTTATGTGTATGTTAAAGTTTAAATCCTACTCTGTGAGTACACCAAGATTTTTTTGTTTGCTCTTCTGCCTTTACCATCAAACCGTCTCCAAATCCCAAACCACCCATTTACCCACAGCCATATCTCAAAGAAAAGCAGAAAGCAAATGATCATTCCTCAGGGAAAGCCCTATGGATCATCAGCTGCTGTCTATTCCTTGAAGTTAAACAGGAATAGAAGAGATGTCTGCTCACAAAATAATCTTCAGTGGTCGAGATTGTTTTCATGTTGCCTCAACTTCTACCGTAGGGCAAGAAAGGACGTCCTGGAGATGATGGAAGCCCCGGCGCGAAAGGACAGAAGGTACTGCCAATCCAACAACCCTTGAACAACTTAAGCAAGTAGTTCAAGGGTCGCACGTTAAATCAAAATCTTTCTTTAGGGTGAAAGTGGTCTCAGTGGACTTCCAGGCCGCGAAGGAGCTGAGGTGAGTCAAGGGTCTTCAGTTTGGTTCGTGAATTTATGACCAATGTCTCGTCTTCTTTGACCAAAATCCTTCTCTCTTCTGTCTTTGCTTGATTTAACAAAACTCTCGTGTGCACACAGGGTAAATCAGGATACAAAGGAGAGAAGGTATTGTATGGATTTTAATCCAAACCCCTCTTATGCCTCGTTAGATTCTAAAACAAAGGGTTCTTCCCACGCTGATTTAACATCATTATAAGTGACAGTAACCGGGGGATTATGAGCTTCAGACATAATGGCACACTGTGACTTTGAAGACATTGTGGCATTTTATCGTCCTTTGTTTAATGTCAGACCTGCCTGCAATCGTCTGCACATTGTTGTCATCTTCTGCGACTGCAAAGCTCTCAGATTCTGTATATTCCCATGACATTAATTGTCGCAAATCAGCTCAAACCTGAACCTGTAAACAAACAGCATTATTTTTGTGTAGACGATGTTTGAGAAGGAACCTAAACTTTGTTTGTTCTCTCACAGGGAGAGAGAGGAGAGTGTGGCACACCAGGCGTTAAAGGAGACAGAGTATGTTTGTAGTTCTTTGTTATTCCAACTTGACAACAAATATAAAATATAATATTTACCACGATGATGATTTGTCAGCTTGAGATGAAAAAAAAATCTACCTAAAGCTAAGTATTTGTCTTTTTGAAAGGTAGTTCACACTTTCCATCGTTTTGCCATCTGTTACATTCATTTCTGATAAAAGCACGTTTTTTTTTTCTTTTTCAGGGCCCTGAAGGTGTTATTGGTCCAAGAGGAAACCGTGGACTTCAGGTGAACTTTTTCACACTCTTCCATTAGAGTCATTTAAACCCAGCTACTGCTTTTACACAATCAAATAATATATAGAATTGTCACTTTTAGACTAAGAAATGCTCAAATATTCACTATGCAATCTCTGAGTCATTCATTGTTTCAGTTGTTGTTGTTTTTGTGGCTTCTTTGTCATACTTCCATGTTTATGATCGTGAAACAAGTGTTAACACTGGACAAACCTGGACCTGAAAGACGTTTTCCAGCATGAAAAGGTTGTTTAAGGTCATAAAAAAAAAATCTCCTTCAGGAATTTATAAAAACAAAAACAAAGTCTTCCCATCCGTCCCTCCTTTTGATTGATTGTTTTTGATTCTACAGTTCTGGCTGCAATCAAGTTTGTCTGCGACTAGTGAAAGTAAACAAAAGGAAAAGAAAATGAACAAAATGTGTTTCATCACTTACTGTGGCAAGAAAAGAGCTCGTATGTGATTTATTGTGGTTTGTGTTTCGTGCTCGTGGTTTAACGTGCAACACCTTTATTATTTGTGCTTTAGGGTTTGCCAGGTCAACCTGGTGATGTGGGACCTGAAGGAATCATGGGCAAAAAAGTAAGCACGATTTTGACCTTTTTTTTCTTTTCTTTTGTTTTTTTGATGCATGCTAATCTGAGACTAATGACAGAACTTGCTGTTTCTCAACATGCCCTTCTTTTCTTTGTTTGTATGAAGCAATCACTTTGTGTGGTTTTTTTAAACGCACCAACATGTGGCGACATAAGAAAAACGGTGACGGCCGCTCTCAAAAAATAGCCAACACCTTCTGATATCAAGTCAAGAGTCTCGTGTGTCAGCTTTTAAAACCTTGCGTAACCTTTTTTCTTGTCACATCCAACACACAAAGAACAGCTTCACATCTCCATCTTGCCAATCATCTTTCCCCAGCAGTAGCTAACCAGTGCACCAACTGGGCCAATAATAGATGCTGATAGGAAACCTTATTCCTGTCATTTCTCCCTTATCAACAAATAAGGAGGTCAATCGGGAGGAATAAACCTACCTTGCTATAGACCGCGACCTTCAGGACTACTCGGTTTAGTTTTCATATTCGCTACGTTTTCAGTAAAGGTGTTTTTTTATTTGAAAACTGCTGGTAACTAAGGTAACACCACGAGCTTTCTAACTCGATTGAAAAAGTAATGGTCCACATAGAGAAGAGGTTTTACAATTGGAAATGCTAGTAAGATGCAAAACATCTGGCGACTGTTTGGCAGTGGCTCCGAAACGTTTTTGGTTTTGCCAGACTTACTTTACAAGTCTGACCTTGAAAAATACAACATGAGTCACGGGATTTCTTGCCAAGGAACCCTCTGACTGCCTGAACGTGCTGCTTTGGTAAGGATAAAACGACAAACGTCAGTAGATTCTATTGGGATTTTATGTAATTGAGCAACTCAAACTAATGTATATTTGGTAGGCAGATGAACAAACATACATGGTTTTCAACTTTTGCAAAATGAAATAATACATTTGTATTCAGCCCACAACTTCCCATTAATACTTTGAAAAAAAGTGGGAAGGACTCTACTAACTATGAAGAGGCAAATCAATTGCATTGGATTTTATTTAAGGGTGTTAAAGTAAACTGAATACTAATCCTGCACACATTTTTAGTAAAATATATGGAAGTTTATGATTTAATCTAAGAGGTATAAATACTTTTGCAAGGATTTGTTTCTTCCTGAACCTTGAAGCTTCGTCTCGGTGAAGATGAATCAGAGATTTTTCATCCCATCTTTGGCTGAGGCCTTTCTGTTGAGGTTCAATGTCGTCGTCCATTTTTTAAACTGTATCTTCCCGATGACAGTGATTACCTCCACTCATCAGCACCTGTGCAGCTTCAGCTGAAGACCAACAAAGTCAAACATCTTCATTGTCTAGACTTCAGACGTCGCCGTGTCCAGTTTGTCTCCAAAACATATCAAAAATCCCCTTATGTTTTTTGCCAATCACGTACAGCTGACATAAGAACGATATGCAATGAAAACAAAATTTGCCGAAAATGTGGCTGTTTAAGACATTTTGTTTGTTCTTGCTTGCACTTTTGAAACATGAAAAAAAAAAAACAGAATTGAAAAAACTGCCATTTGTGCAGGCAGAAAACAAGACTTGCCATTAAATCGAATGGCTTCGGAAAAGGAAACAAGCTGCTTGTGAACACGGTTCCCTGATGATTAACGTGTCCTTGAAGCCATAAACATCTTATAAGAAAACAGTCAAGACGTCAGCACGAGTCGTGAGAGTGATGAGGGGAAGTTATGTGGATCACTCAGACATTAATAATACACAGGATGTGTGGTGAATCAGACCTTTAATCAACATATCAGCTGCAGCAGCATGTAAGGGAAAACATATCGTTGAGGACTTGGTGTCTTAATCAATAATTAAGCTGGATGGCAAATCGATTACTTAAACTTTTTAGTACATTAAATCTTTGTTAAATATATTTACCCATATCATTAACTTCACTTCCACACGTGCTGGGAAAAACTTTCTGTCTGACTGAAGTTTAATTTTTTTTCTCCGCATAATAAAATACATATCTCCAACAATGACATAGGAAAGCAAAAATACCTTTACATTTAAAATAATTTGCTTTGTTGTAGTTGTACATTTTAGCAGCACAAATGCCTAAACAGTGACCAAGTCCCGCCATTTTGGATGTCGAAGTTAAGACACAGGGGCGTACTGTCCCAGTTCTCACATTTTTGCGTGGTTGTGCACTCGAACCTTTACGTTCACTTCGATTGAATGCACACTTCACAGAGGGGCGTAGGGTGCGCACTGAGCATTGGGACCGGGACGTAGACGAAAATAAGTAGCAATAATTTCCAGTTCTGACTGACACCCTTTTCTCATGCTCTCCATTTTAAATAAATAAATAAATAAATAAATACGCCCATTGTTCATAATTCTGATGGACCTCCCACACTGCTGCCAGTCAAATGGGTCAAACGAAAACTGAGCTTAACCACTGATGTTCCTCGGCCAGCTGAGCTAACAGAAGTAGGTAAAGAAATCTTTAAATTTATTAATTAATAATATTTGATCTTCTCCAAATTATGCCATTTTGGAAAATCAACAGTATCAAATTTTGCATCTTACAACTTTGTACTGTAATGCTAAAAGTTGTGAGATAAACTATATTTAATGGCACATCTAGTTTACTTAGGGAAAACAGAATGCACTGTCAATATACAACCCATATTTTTCATAATAAAGGTTGAATAGCTTGTCTGCATTATTAATTAGGCCACCAACAAGACTTTGTATCTTCAGGTTTTTTTCACAAAGGCCAAAAAATTCAGACCAGATCGTCGTCTTCCACATGTTTGCTCTGTTCCCTTCATGGCTTGTGTCAAATTTAAATTTGAAATGGCTCTGGATGAAAACTAAAGCCACCCTATGATTAAGTCTGTACACTAAACATGACTATGACATCATTCATGCTCCCTATTTGATCATTTTTATTAATCCCGGGCAACACCACAATGTCTTTGTGAGGAAACTGAAGCTTTCATGGCCTGTCTCCACCTATAACTCAAACACATCAATCAAGTCAGTCACGTTTTTTTTTTTTGTTTTTTGTTTTTTAAACCAGATGCATACATGAGGATTGGTCTGAATCCCGGCGTACAAACGTGTCGCCATTTCAACGACACAAAGTCGCCTACCGTGATTAAAAAGCATTCGATTCCGATAGTTTTTTTTTTCCCTCGGAATAACGCGCAGTAAATAACGCTCGCTCTCACGACGCTGACATTTATAACACTTCAGATTAAAATCAGCTAACGCAGGCATAAATAACATGAGAAATGTCAAGTATCTCCAAAAGCTCATAAAGTGAATGGGGTGTGGGGGGTAGGAACTATACATTTGAACGTTTATTGGTGAGTTACGATCCGCCGCCGCTGTGACATTTGAAACTCCTCCGAAGAAGCTCATCTGTTATTAACTTGTCGGCTTATTTGTCGGTTCCTTCTGCTTTCAGCCTCCTCCACCGTGTTCTACCTGCCGTTCTTCCCATAAGCACTTACTCCACACCAAGTGGTCGCCTCCTAATTATTTTAGAAAAATGTTCACGTTAATAGTCTGGCTGTCATCCTACATCACCAAAATAGCAATGTAATGTCTGGCGGGAAGCATTGTCCTAACTTGCTTGGAAAGGGCAATGGAAGGGGGGGTGAGGGGGGACAAAAAGCACCGGTATGCACCTAGAACAATCTCCACGCCTCTTTTTCCTGCCTCCCATGGGTCCTTTTTGTGAGGGCCACAGCTTTGATTTACAGCCACTATGTAGAGAAGCAACAGCTTTTTTAAAAATATAAACAATTAAGTCTTAAATCAAGTTTTGTCAATGGACAGTTGAGGCAACACAAAGCGGGTTATGTCTGTGGGTTTTCTTAGATTTTCTCACTCGTACACAAGGATGAGTGACATTTGGACAAAATGTACCCACGTTTATCTTTTTAATAGGGGGAGCGGGGGCTTCCAGGACCACCTGGAATCCAAGGTGAGACAGGGATCGGCCTTCCGGGACCAAAGGTAAAATGTTACGGAAAAATCGTTTCACGAGAACATAACCACCAGCCTTTTGTGTCTCACCCTGTCTGAGCACTCCCCTCGCTATCTCGCACTCTGCAGGGGGATGTCGGTTTCCAGGGGCAACCGGGGCCTCCCGGCCCTACGGGGATCGGCGAGCCAGGACCACCGGTGAGTTAGAAAGGAAGACAAAACGTCCTCGTTTCTAACTTGTGTCACTTGTGTATTACAGACGAACAATGTAGACGGATCTGTCGTTCTGCTTCTTACTGTTCCAACCTGCTGCTTCTGTCTGGCTTGTCACTACATGAAATGTGCCTTTTGTTTCACAAAAAAAAAAAAAAATAGAATAACCTTTTAACCTCTCTATAGTAACAATTGTTAACGCCCCGAAACGGCTATAAAACCCTGTAGCCACACATGTATTAAAATAATTTTCAAGTTTTCTTGCCTTCCTACATCATTAACCGTTATTAGCAGGAGCAGAGATGATGTCAGGGCAAAAAGGAATGCCTTTGGCATTTTGTGTTAGCACAGTTCGTATTACTAATGGTACACACTCCAATTAGACCAATTAGTGCTGCGTGTTCAATTAATTATTCAAAGGAAGTTTCAATCTTAAAGTTCCCTTTTAACAGGAAGAAACCTCCAGCCGAACCAGAACTTGGCTTGGTACAACTGGCCGTCTCCCACTGCTGACTGGGGTGTTTGAGAAGTCGGAACAAAATGCACAAGGAGAAACAGATGGCCTGAGTTACTGCTAGTTTTGATGTTCAAGAAAGTAAAAAGTTAATAGCAGAAGACGGAGAACAATCAGTTGACGTCAACATTATCTCAGCTTCCTCCGGGAAGGAATCACAGCCAGACAAGATTAGCGTAGCTTCTGTGGCGAGGAAACCAAAAAGTTAACAACATAATTGGAGAGTAGTAGAAGGAGAAAGTGAGGAAAAGTGGTCAGTTTGTGCTCCAACGGTTTAAGCCAACGGCAGCAGAGATAACTCAAGTCCTTCTAGCGATAAACTATTAAACTGAATTCAAATAAAACAGATGAGAACAATTTGATGAATTTGAAACAGAATACCAGAAGCCTACACCTTCCCTGCCAACATCTTCTCTATACGTGAAAATCAACTCAAAACAAGGAATGTTATACTGGGCCACACACTACACTTTAAAAAGGAAAAGATTTCAAAAGAGCTCTTTTTTTTAACCTATGGAGGGAATAAGTCATATGCTCTAGCACCACCTAGTGTCTATCTGCGCACTTTGACTTATAGCAAGTATCTTGATGGAAAGTTAATTATAAGTCGGTTTTGTCTCATTTCAAGTGTATAAAGATATTTGCACTCGAAACTAAACCAAAAGTACTTGGTGATACTTTTTTGCTTTGCAGTGAATGCACTCAGCCTTCCTGTTGTTTACTGATTTTGAGTCAGAATTAGTTCCCTCCTCTCCCAAATAGATTTCTTTAAAAGGTCATTTACATGTTTATTTCATTTTTTCAGGGTCCTCAGGGGCCACAGGGAGTCCAAGGAGAGAGAGGACCGACGGGAGAAGGTATCCCTGGCCCTAAGGTGAGTGGGTGTTCATATTTATTATTTTTATTTCTTTAAAGCCTAAAGCTCCTGGGAGAGACGGTATTTCCTGAAAGTCTCATGCACTCAAGCCAGCTAAAAGCTTCAGCCTTTCGACCCATTCTCATGCATCCATGTTCGTTTCACCCATCCGCCGTCGCCCTCTGACCTTCGCAGGGAAAAAGAAAAATCTCCTGTCTGGGCTCCAGATTCCGACAGGAAATTGACAACGTGTATGGACAAGAGACATGATAGCACACGACAGTAAATTCCGCGTACGGCGCAGCAGCACGGCTTCCATTACCTCACGCCGTGGCGCGGCCTATCGATCGACCCCAGCAGGAGGAGACGAGAACGTCTCGGTGCGAAGAGGAGAGGATTCAGAAACGGGCGGGGAATAAAAAGGCCAGAACGCCCCCACGGTTCAGCCAGTGACTCAGAGGGAACTTATAGTCTGCTATAGTGTCTGTTTTTCCTCAGTCGTACACAAGCAGAACATCTCCCACATGTGGAAACACATCTTCCTTCATGAGGTTTCTGTTTTCTTAACAAAGATCAGGGGGTATGGTGGTATTTTGTGCTTCCACTGCGCACACACACACACATACGCACAGACAAAAACACGCAAACACACTCCTGGTTTTGATTAATCTGAGTAAAACTCTTTGAAGTTTGGAAAAATATCCACTTGTTCCACATTTCTGCTGACATGTGTTATACAGATAAACTTGACTTAACTTACTTCCATCCCCAAAGTAGCTCACAGAAACCAGCTCAGCACCTTTACACGAATCATAATTTTGAAGAAAACGATTCATGTAAAATAATATTAAATCACATCGAGGCTCTCCGTTGTGACAGAGGCGGACGTTAAACGAAGCCTGAGTAATATGCAGAAACGTCTTCCAGACACGACACGCGTAACTGCTTTTGTTTTCCTTTTGTTTTGTTTTGTTTTCCTGCAATATTTACCAAGGAACTCTGAAACACGAGGTAGGCTTCAGGTGAAATTCTTACTTCACCCTCACACCGAACTGTCATCTAATTCATCACCTGGCGCCGTTGCTCTGAAAAGTAACAGTTTCCACCATAAAACCTGGAGAAGGTGTTTCCCCCCCTCCGTTAGATCGCCCTCCAGGGTACTTTCTTTCTTTTCTGTCTTTCTTTTTTTTGCAACACCACACTTGGCTGTATTCTCACAGATGGCGTTCCTTCTACAGCGGCGTTCCTCACATGACTTGCCCCGACAAGCTCCCAGATTCGCAGCAGTATAACCTTTTTTTTCCCTTTTTTTTTTACACATCATTAGCGCTTCTGCTTTGAGCTCCGATTGCGGATTTATGACAATAAATGGAAACTTCTGGAAGCCAACATGCAAATGCGGCATCGCTATGCTAATTAATGTACATCTTGTTGTGGCTTCGTTTTGTTGTTCTCCGACTTTGGAAAAACCTTGGAAGATGAGGCAGAGGCTCCTTTTTAAAAGTAAATTCAGTTATCTCTTTCAGATGGATAGCAGTGTTTGATGGAAGCCATTACTGTTTCCTGTGCTGCATTTGTCTATGAATCATTCACAAAGTCTTGTTCGTTTTTATTGTTTGTTTTTTTTTAATTGATCGACCTTTTCTTGAGTTTTTTTTTTTTTAGATTATCCAATGGTTTTATATCAAATAGAAAAAGTTTTTGGTTACTCCTGGGGAATACTTAGGTATGCAGCCTGGGGGAAGCTGGGAATTGGACCACCGCCCTGTGATTTATGGAAAGCCTCCTGAGCTTGACCTTTGTGTTCTCAGTTTAGCTCAATAACTGTGCAGTAAATCTGCTTCAACGACAGGGATCTGCTTCTGGTTCTGCTAATCAATTTAAAGGGACAGTATCATGTATTTACCAGGCACGAAGCAGCACTTTATAACACAATCTATGTTACATTCAATTGTTATAAAAATGCTAAGTATATATCAAATATGACTTAAAAGAAAGTTTAAGTCTTGAAATTGGGCCTCTGTCTCTTTAAAAACTCCATCTTTTTCTGAAACGCCGCTGTCATAAAGTCATCACAACATCGCTCCTGTATCAACGTTTCTACCAGCATTGCACTGAGAAGTGGCTTGTATAATAAGCACAATTAGCATTGATTGCTAATTGCTGCTGGCTAGTCTGAAGGATTTGAGAAGGGGAGTCATGAGGGAGTCCTGCTCTGTGAGGCGGAAGCTTGGAGCTTCGTCCTCGAAGGTAGAGCTAGGTCCAACCAGACTGTGTTTTGAACACCTGAATGGTTGCCACGGGAGATGAAAGGATTTCCCAAACATGTATGAAAGAATCAAGGCAACATCTGGATATGTTTCTGATGAGGGAATAATATTTCAACATGATGTACAGCTAAAAAAAAAAATATATTTTACATAATTTAAGGACACTTTAACATAATGTGAATCTGAATTGCAAAAGCAAAATAAAAAACTCCATTAATGTTCACCTCTAAAACTCTTATGGCTCTTTGTAAATTGAGAAGAATTGCCTATTTATTTTCTACTTTAAAATCACTAATACATAGAACCTGATGGTGCTGACATCATCTGGATCACATCTTGATTGAACCGGACTTCTCCATATTGGAATTTATCGGGCCGAATAAAACGGTATTGACCCGAAGTCCTGTGGGTTTGAATTGGACCTGTTTAGCCGTGTTGCTCGGTGCTTTGAGGTGACTGATAATTGAAATTGTGAACGTCTGAGTTTCTTTTTCATTTATGGTCTTCTTTGTTTCAGGAATCAGAAACCTTAATCTAAAGCTTTTAACCAGAAATATATCATAAATCCTCTACTTGCCCTCTGCACACGTACAAAACGTAGTTCCATACGATATGTTCTATGTGAATATTAAATTACAGAGGTTACTGAAGGTAAGCTTTTATGTGTCTGAGTGTAGCTTTTATGAAAGCAACTATCAAAGACGTTCCCCCCAACCCCCCTTTTTTTTGCTGATATGTGGCATACGGTCTTGCTTTGCCATTCCTGTGAGCACATCTAATATCTCAAAAAGTCAAAACGCAATAACTTCTCTGTCCGCCTTCACAGGGCGAGCGAGGCATAGAGGGGCCACGGGGGCCCAGAGGACAGCTGGGCCTAGGAATCAAAGGAGACAAGGTAGAGTACAGAGAGGCCATAAATGAGGCGCCGTGCTGAAAAGACTTCACAAAAGCGGAGAACGCGAGAAAGCTAAAGCCCTGTTGTGAAGGAGGCCAAAAGTTGCCAGAGCCACTGATAAATGCACTGAGCTCGGCGTTATATAGGAGGTCACAGTCTACAGGCTATGAATTGAGGTTACAGCTTGAATGGTGTAGGAGGACTGCAGTTTTATGGTTTGGGTTGTTGAATGTGGGAATATTAACACTCTACTGGCGCATTCAGTGTGAATAAGGTTTTTATTTGTCGCAATGCGTTGCAGACACTCATCTGTCAGGAGAGCTTACGACTCACAGATGTAGACATGGGTTGGAAGCACTGAACTGATTTGCAAACAGGGTTCTAAAGTCATAAGAAATATTTTAAGCCGAGCTAGATCTGTATGGAACAAATAAAGTTGGGTACTTTCCGAAAGTTATACATAATGAAAGGTTGTAGCTGAAACTGAACAGTGATTCACTGACGATGAGCATGTATGTGGTATCAGTTTTTATTTTTTTAAACTTCATTCCTGTAGGGGGATTTTGGCCCTCCAGGGTTTCCAGGGCCCCTGGGCCTTCCAGGTCTAGGCATCCAAGGAGAAAAGGTGTGTGGCTGGTTGTTAAGCAAAGTGCTATGTATGCAACTTCTTTATTGAATTGTTCATTAGGCCTTAAGTTAACCGGATTTGATTATTTTCTATGTCGATACCTGTTTTTCTTTTTGCTTAAATTTAAATAAACTCATATCGCATTCGTCTTCAATTTCTTTATATCTTCCTTTCAGGGAACAGAGGGCCCCAGGGGGCCACCTGGAATAAGAGGCCAACCGGGAGAGGGCTTTCCTGGACCCAAGGTTTGTCCTGACCCTAACCCTACACATTATTTTTTGTCAAAAGTGAATTTACTTGTCACATCACAGAATATGTGTTAATCAGGCAGAGCTTGTAACAGAGATAAAGAACCTGTGGACTTTTAGGTTTTCCTTTACTGCATTAGTTGATTTAAAATAAGGAGAAGATTAAAAAATTATTTTCAGTAATAGCTTAATAAAATCTAAGTTAATTGAGTACATTTTAGTCAATAATACAGAGGGTGACTGTACCAGTTTTCAGCATTAAGCAGTATCGTTCTAGGATTGAAACAATGAACTTTATCTCACACAGGGAGACCAAGGGCTGCCAGGAGAAGTGGGGGCTCCAGGAGAAAGAGGAGCTGGTGAGCCCGGTGCCAAGGTGTGTCGCTGCTCTTTTTAATTAAAAACCAACATGAATCAGTCATTTAAGGTCTCATTCACTCTGGATCAAGACCACTCTGTTCTTTTGGATTTGCTCCACCGTTCCTCTGAATCTGAAATGGAACCCTGATTTTGATCTGAAGGCACTCTGAACACCAAATAGTTTGGGGTTTTTTTTTGTTGTTGTTTTTTGCTGCGTTTATGGCCATTCTACTACAGTGCTACCAACAAAGGTAGCAGAAATTGATTTGGATATTTCCTACCAATCTACTGGATTGAGACATGAGAGGTTTCTGCTCCCCAACCATCGGTTTCAGCCTTACTGTGAAAGAGGAAGCACCAGTATTTTCATCTGCCTCTTAGCAGCCTTACAAAATACAGGAGAGTGTTGTTTTCGACATAACTTGTGTCTTCAAAGACCTCCAAAGACTATCCAAATTCTGGCTGGTATTTCATTTCATAGTTTGGTCATTGTCTGGTGTGAATGTGGCCTAAGTTTAAAACGGCGTTAACGTCTGCAGCAGTCCAAACACTTTAAAAGACCCAGAAACCTTTCTGTAGGGTGAACCAGGATCACCAGGACTGTCAGGTTTGCCTGGACTTCCTGGAGAGGACGGAGCTCCAGGACAAAAGGTAGTTTGATGGATTTCCTCTCGGGCTCTATAAGAAGTGAACGACAAGTTTGTTGAATGTTTGAGTTTGTGGCTTTAGGGCGAACCAGGAGCCGTTGGCCTTAGAGGTCCAGAAGGCACGCCGGGGATTGGCACTCAGGGAGAAAAGGTACACAGTTTAAGTCTTTCTTTCCTTATATTTTTCAATATGATGTCATTTCTTGATGTGCTTGTCGGTGGACGATTGTTGGCTTATGCTACAACGGCCATGGCCCCTAGCAACATATTGGACATGAATGTTTTGCCATTTTATTGCAATCAAAAGGAATTGAATTAAGATCTTTTTCCCCTTTATTCATTGTGTACCTTTTAGCATTTTAATATTCACTTTCTTGTTTTTGTTCCACTCTGGAACCTTTTCTCTGAAATAAAGAAGCCTCGTGCATAAAGTACACAAGTGGTATTGAGGGTTTTCACCAGAAAACCTGGTGGTAGACATGCTAGGGCCGTCCACCAGTGACCCACCATGTTTTTGTGTTAAAAAATATTAAAAGTTACAAAAATTGGAGGTGGCTGAGCAGGGATCATAATTTGGCCAAGGGGCACACTTGGTGCGCACCCCCTCACTCAAAGTGCCAATGATTAACCTAGCTTAATCCATTATTGTTGTCAATGTTACTGGCATATACAAAACCTTATTTAAAATAAACAGCAATTAACCTGGTGGGAAAGGCAAGTAAAGCCTGGTGACCCACCAGGCTTATATTACCCTTTGGGGAAACCCTGGTACTTCTTTTATTATGTCTGACATTTCTTACTAAAGGTTATTTGTTGACCTGTATGTACATTAATAAATGATGAGTATAGGGTTATAGATATCCCATAAACAACCATGTTCCTGACATTGTTGCTCAGGGTGACCAAGGCCAAAGAGGAATAAGAGGGTTGACAGGTCCGCCTGGCATAGCTGGACCCTCTGGACCAAAGGTAGGAAACCTTTGAGCTGTTATTACCTAAAACCGTAGACAGTCTATGACATGATAAAGACTGATATGCTGATTAAAGGTTGGGATTTAATAATGCAGTTGAATGAATCTCTAACCAGGGAGAACCAGGGTCACAGGGACGGCCCGGTTCCGCTGGACCACCGGGACGTTTCATCACCGGACCCAAAGTATGCGCTTTCAGTTCTCACTTTGAAAAAAACAAACTTGCAATTCCTGCATATTTTCAAATTTGTATTTAGGTGATAATTATATCCTAGTTCGTTTTCAGGGAAAGCAATTATCACTTATTTCACAAAGATGTCATTATAGTTCAAGGGAGGAAAATATGAATTATTCCCTGAAGAAAAAAAAAATCAAGTTCCTGTAGCGAACAATATAAGGAGAGAACTGTGAAATTATTTAAAAAAAAAAAAATAAAACACAAGAAAACTAGGGTGAGGTTCATGATTCGCAAAAATAGTAATAGATATATTGAGAAAATAAATTCCTGCTTGGTAAGGCTTAGGTTCTAAATATGCAGCACTGAAGTTTTCTAACACACTTAAGGAATAATGTCAGCTGCTTCTGTTTATTTACAACCATAATTAAGCCTTACACTTAAAATACTTTAAACAACAAACTCACTAAGCTAGTAACACCCAACTAAACACCAGCATATGTCAGAATTAAACATGAAATAACTTTTAGAATGATACATAGTAATAACACAGTCAAGTATGAGTGTGGATGCTTAACGCTGCAGTAGGTGTCCTTTACAAAAAATTATTTTTTGACATATGATCATCATCTAGGCATTTGGCAAACGGAAGCAAATTTGTTCTACAGCAAGAAAGGTTTAGTTTGATTTGTTTTAAGACTTTTACCTTAGGTTGATGAGTGTTTTCATTCCAGTTCACTTGAAATACTCCAGAGTGACCACAAGGGGGAGCGAGTGAAGCTTTAGGACTGTGGACACCCCACTCCATCCCTTCAAATCACCTATGGATGTTCTGAGTTAAAGAAAAAAGCTTCTTCTACATAGAGATAAGCCCTTAGTTGACATGGTTACTCATCATACTAACTTTTTTTTTTTAAAGATCTTTTTTTTTGGCTCTAGTGGCCTTTATTTGATAGTTAATTGACAGGAAAGTAGGTAGTGAGAGAAGGGGAAAGACATGCAGCAAAGGTCGCCAAGGCCGGGAATCGAACCTGCGACAGCTGCGTCGAGGACTTAGGCCTCCTTATGTGGGTTGTGCTTAACCAATGCGCCACCACAGCACACTCATCATACTAACTTCTAATATAAAACTGTAACAACTCTATACATAACAGTAACTACTGTTAGGTCCATTTACATTCTTCCTTTTTCTTCACAACTTTAGATTCATTTCCTTTGTTTATTTATTTCAAACATATTCACAATTCAAATGCCACGATATATATTCAATAACTATTTGTTTGAAAAGGAAGTAGGCAGAAAATGAAGCTTATATAATCCCACTACATGTCTTTTACACGTCTGACTTTCCAAATTTTTCTGTATTTAAAGAAAAAAAACAACAATGTTAACAATTCTTTCACAATAATGAAAGACAAGAAATTTGGACCTAGTTAAAACAGCTGAGAATGTGTAGTGTGTGTATCTTTGCCAACTTAATCTGAAAAGTTTATGTCTTAAAACGTCGTAGGGCGATCCTGGACCAGGTGGACCTCCTGGTCCAATCGGCGAGACTGGCTTTGGACTGCCTGGCCCAAAGGTAATACATTTGTTCTTTTTGGTGCTTAAAACTGAACTACAATGGAAATAATCATTAAAAAAAAAAACTATAGGCTTGGATAAACAAATACGTCATGCCTCAACAGTATGTATTTGGAAAATCAATTATGAGAATGGGAAGCCGATTGGACTCCACAGGAAGAAGTTCAACATTTTGTTCTAACCTGTTGCATTAAATATTATCCTTTGTATGACAATTTGAAGTTCTTGTTCTGTTTTAGGGCGATCGAGGTGACCCGGGCCCCGCAGGTCCATTTGGCCCCAAGGGAGACGGCTACCCTGGCCCCATGGTGAACAAACCAAATCAAACACAACATTTTCTATCCATCGGCTTATAATTCTCCACATAAAGAACCATTCATCACACATTAAACCCAGTTTTATACGGCCTCTCTAGTGTTTCACACTTTATGTTCATCGGACATAACAGTGTCCATCCATCTGTTAGACGTTTATTACCCAAAAGTTTCAGAAGATGTTCCGCACAACCTGCAGCTAACACTCAGAACAGAGACAAAGAGGCGAGATTTATAGTCAGGCAAATCCTCATCTACAAAAAAATAAAATAAAATTCCCCCCCAAAACCTAGATAATAGTTGAGATCTGATATTTTACTGAGTGTTTTGTAGAAATCTAGATTTGACATTATTGGTAGAAGTGTAAACAAGATGAGAATGGGATAGAAAAGCTGGATAACATTCTGTTGATTGGTTGTTTAGGGTCCTCCTGGTCTGCCGGGGCTTCCTGGAGAACCGGGGCCAGAGGGCGTGGGCATCCCGGGACCAAAGGTGAGAAAATGTCAGAGTCAGAGAGAAACCAACAACCTTCCTTTATAACCCTAAACCCCCCAAAAACTTTTGGAGCCATTAAAATTGAGGATTCCTCCAGGAAATCTTTATTGTGGCCAGTTTCCAGTCTCTGGTCAGCCAATTCCATTTTCTCTTTAAGAACTGTCTGGTTTCCAAATGTCTAAATGTTTGGTCCTGCAGGTGTCTACTAAGTTTGTCTCCAAATTAATTCATTTGTTTACAAATCTAACAAACATCCTGTGGCAGAGGGATTTCTTTTGTACTCAAAGTTGTGAATGAAACAACTAAGGCAGGAAATAGGGAAGGACCAAAGAGACCAGCACTGGCCTAAATGCTGTTGTCTGTTTTAAAAATCCTGTTATGGTGCATTCACTGATCAGGAAAACATTGGACTTTTGAGTTTATGTCCAGGGCGAGTATGGTGGCCAGCCAATGTTGCGCTGCATCTCCACTTTTTAGTGGATATGAATAAAATTCCCACTTTTAGAAAGATTCTTTGATTAAAAAAATTGAGCTAATTTAGAGTAAAAGAATGATGGTAAACTCTGGTTCATTATAATTAAACATAAAAATGTACAATTTTACTCTCCCTGCTTTTGCTTTTTGTTCTGTCTTTTTTGAAGGTGTGTTTTATGAGCAGGTTCTTGCAGGTTCTGTAATGCCAAAAATCTCCCTAAAATGACATAACACACATAATACTGCAATATTTGAGTCACAAAATGTTGGTGAATCTGTATTACAGTTTATTAAACAGATTAAATGTTTTCCTCTGTACTTGCGTTTTCCTGCTGAGCGTCTCGTTCTTCACAACTTTTTCAGGGTGACAGTGGATTCCGAGGTCTGCCAGGTTTACCTGGACCCCCAGGGGAAGGCATCCAGGGACCTCCGGTAGATTCACAGCCATTTTGAAATCTTTGTTTTCATTTAACCGTTGGGTTTCCATTTTTAACTTTCTCCTAACCTTCGAAATTACAAAGTTTGAATTTAAATCCTGCAACCATGACTTGAAAGCAGGATTTTAGGGTTTGGCCTTCTCTGCGTTTCAACCATGAACCTCAAAATATCTGATTGGCCAACAAAAAAACAAACAAACAAAAAAAAAACATAAATGTGAAGTTAAATTATACAGTGATTTTAAATTTCAAATACAAATTTGAAAAGCTGGGTGTGAGGTTTTAATTTGGCAGTTTTGTTTCCTCTCTTTGTTTCAAACAAGTAAAAAGAAAATAAGAAAAACAAAATAAAACACAGAAAGCAGAGAACAAGATACAAACATAGATACAACATGTAAAGAACATATTGGATAAAAGTGAAACTATCACCTTGAGCCTGTGCAAAAAGCCCCATCTTCACTTTGTGCATCGTATTCATTAAGGAGCAACACCGCTTCATCACACATGCAAACGTATCGGCCGCCTGTTCATTTGTTCAGCGTATTTTATACAATCACCCCCAACAGCACTACCATGAGAGCAGGGTGTGAATCTCTACAGACACATGTGTGATGAGGAACACTTGTCCTAACAGGCATTGATTGAACAACACCCCGTCTGTCCTCACAGATCCCACCCTTGTCCCCTGTGGGCTCCAGACCGGTGCCTCCGCAGGCCACAGTGCTTCCACACTCATTTGCAGTGGGCAAGATTTAATTAGGGACTCGGATAAAGTTACCAAAGGCGGAACAAAGTGTGGAAGCACATCACAATGACAGATGTCAGGCATGGTTCACGCTAACTAAATGAGGTTAGACACGAGTTACGCTGGGAAAGATGGGTTTTTATTTTAAGCTAACTTTAATAGCTATATCTGAGATTCAGATCCAAGTGCTGAAATTTCCTTGGAGTTCCCCTAAAGGAAGTTATGGACTGACGAGACAGAAGTAGATTTCTTTGAAAGGTGTGTCTCCTGTGCCATAACACTAATAAAGTACTTGAGAAAAAGGACATCAAGCTAATAGTCAAACACGGTGGTGTTTTATTGATTCCAAAGGGGAAATTGTATATTGTAATAGTCTGGGGTTGCTTTGTACGGTGGCCCAGATGTCTCATGTCAAACACAATTGCCGCAACACACATAGTAAATCCACAAAGTGAATACAAACTCCACAACAGAAATGTGTTTGTGTGCTGTGGCTTTGGTATTTGCATTTGGGACACCATAGCTTTGCTACTTCATGACCTGAGAGTCTTCCTGTAAGTGATGGAACCATGAATTCTGCTCTGTAGCAGAAACTCCTGCAGGAGAATGGCTGTTGTCAATTGGTGACCATAAGCTCAAACACATTTGGGTTATGCAGCTGGACAATGGCCTGTATGGCCCCCAGAGGACCCCAAACGCTTCACTCTGCATTCAGTCATTCGCCCATTCTTGGATTATGCAAAGACCAAAATATGTCTACATTAACTTAGAAGACTCATTGCCTGCTATTGTTTTTGCCACCTGGGATGTCACAACCAGTTATTATATTCAGGAAATTACTTTTTCACATAAGGCCAACCGGCAACCCTCTAATCCCCTGAAATCCCACCCATCTTCACCTTTTCTAAAGACGATTTTGGGATTAACGACAGGAAATCAACCAAAACTGTTTTTATTTTATTCAAATAATCTTTGTTTTTGTCTTCTTTGTTGCAAACTTTATAAAGAGTTTCTGAACCAATAAAGTTATACTTTCACAGACTATAAATGTGCATATTTTAGTGATATGGTACGGCAGTAGTAGCAGGATGTGATGTTTTTCCAGGGTAACCCTGGGCGACCAGGTCCACCTGGCCCAACAGGGCCACAGGGACTAGGACTTCAAGGCCCCAAGGTAGGCTGTCATTATGAATTGACTAAGAGATATTTTTATGTATTTCATCTAGGTGTTAAATATGACCTTGTGACTTACTGTTTGAACATTGCTTGTGCTTCAGGGCGAACAGGGGGCCCAGGGTGTGACAGGACCCAGAGGTGTACCTGGAGAGGGCTTTCCAGGAGCCAAAGTCAGTCAATATGTTGCCCTTTCGCGGGATAATCTGGGGGTCACCTGTAAAGGCTCATTGCAACTGTTTTGTTTTGATTCATGCGTCAGGGTGACCGGGGCTCGTCAGGAGAGAGGGGGCTTAAAGGATTCAAGGGAGAAATGGGAGATTCGGGAATCCCGGGGCAACCTGTGAGTGATGTTTTGATTTTTTCTATTACATTGAGCCTGAAAGAAATGTGTTGGAGCACTTGATTGTGTTCTGGTTATGATGTAGAAATAAGGCTTCCTCCTATTTAAGATAGCATTTATCTGATAGGTTAACCTTGGTGCTCTCAGCACTTTGACAGTTTTCTTCCTGATTGAGCTCATTGCATCCTTATCTTAGGGTCTTCCGGGCATAAAAGGGGAAGCAGGCCTCACTGTGAGTCCCACTCCTTCCTATTGTTTCTCATCAGTCATTTACCACCACGGCCACTTATGAGCTCATGTTCTGACCATGTATTAATTTCAGAGAGAGGACATCATTCGAATGATCAAAGAGATCTGTGGTAAAGTATCTTCTGATCTTTCGCTAGTTGAAGGTATTGCATTAGCAGCGAAAACGTAACGGGAGAGGGTTTGGCTTCTGTCTGGCCTTATCTGCAGACGGCTAGGTCAGATTTCACCCACTAAACCTTGTCAAAGTGACATTTCAGCCATGATCTCATTCTAGGATGTGGGATCAAGTGCAAGGAGAGGCCCATGGAGTTGGTGTTTGTCATCGACAGCTCAGAGAGCGTGGGGCCCGATAACTTTGAGATCATCAAGCGTTTCGTGACCACCCTGGTGGATCGGGTCACGGTAGGCCGCAACGCCACAAGGATCGGTTTGATATTGTACAGCTTGGAGGTCAAATTGGTGTTCAACTTGGCCCGCTACAACACCAAAGAGGACATCAAGGAGGCCATCAGGAACATCCCGTACATGGGTGAGGGCACCTACACCGGCACAGCCATCCGGAGAGCCACACAGGAGGCCTTCTATAGCTCCCGCATCGGCGTCAGCAAGGTGGCCATCGTGATTACTGATGGGCAGACGGACAAACGGGAGCCAGTCAAGCTGGACATAGCCGTGCGGGAAGCCCACGCTGCCAACATCGAGATGTTCGCCCTGGGGATTGTGAACACGTCGGATCCAACGCAGGCCGACTTCCTGAAAGAGCTGAACCTGATTGCGTCGGACCCGGACAGCGAGCATATGTTCCTGATCGATGACTTCAACACTTTGCCAGGTGATTTTCCTTTTTTTTTTTTTTACAAAGAAATATTTAAATATTGCGATGGAGACTTAGAGCCACACTAAGAAAAAAACAATAACTAAAAAACAGAATATATGTTTTTTTAGTTATTGCAAAGGCATTATATTATCCTAATAAAATCTAAATTTTATTCTCATCATTTTATGATTTTATTCTCGAAATTTGTTTTTATTTTCTTATCTTATCCCTAATACTATATTTGTTAAGTCTTCAACTAATATTTGAACTGCCAGGTTTTCCACCTGAGCAGTGGAACTCCTCCAGACCTACCATGGCCCTCTTTGCTGCTTTTCTGTTTTGTGTTTCTTTGTACCTACCGTGCCACTTAAACTATCACAATCCTCTTCCAGGCTTTTCAAAACCATTTAGTGTTTTAATTACATTCGTGATACAACACGATCAGGCTCTCCTGAGAATCAGATTTCTCCGAAGTGACGGCTCCACCATGCAGTGCTTCTGCTCTCACTCCACTCCTGTCCCTGCTGCTTCTGCAGCTGTCTTCCTTTTGTGTCTCATCTCTATGTCACACTCCATATTAGCGCACAGCTTATTACCCCATACATTTTTATTTGGTTTCTGATTTGTGACTTCCTCCAGAGGAGGATTATTCAAAGACCAAAATAAAAACCCAAGTAGTTATATATACTTTTATATCCGTGCTCTTATTTTGAAGTGGGTAAACACTGTTTACACAGCAGTTTCTTTATGTTCTTTTTTTGTAGCTTAATTCCAAACAAGAAACGTACAGTAACATAATAAAACAAGATATAAACATAAATACAATATCTAGAGGCATTACAGAACATGTAAAATATAATATTTATTATGTGCTCAAGGGTTGCAGTGTTTCAAGGGCAGATATTATTTGAACTCAAGTTAGCACTTTAGCATTAGCTTCTGTCAATTACCGTGTTGGTAAGGTCCATTAGCGTTAGCGGAACTCATATTTATTCTTAGTGCTTTAGGGTTAGCTCAACTATCTTTTTATCTTTGTGCCAATAGTGTTGCAACTGTTGTGCTTGTTGATCAAACTAATGAATGTAAGCAATGCTAGCTAAAAACCCTGGAATTTCTCTGCATTTTCTGCTAACATTGACATGCTTACTTACAAAAACAAAGTGAGAGAAGTGCAAATAAAATGCTATCTCTGTCTTTTATGGGTTTTGTTATTTTATACGATTTTGATAAAGTTTAGAATTAAGTAATCTAGTTAATCCTAAAGCTAAAAGTGTAAAAAAATTGCTTTACTTTGTACAGACTTGAGTGTCAAAACAGTAGCGATAGAAGTCGTCCTACATGATTTGCTGGATAAACTGTCCTGTTGTGGCTCAGTGAAGGGATCAAGCCTTCAGTTGGCTCTGCTGTCCACCGTTGGCAGCGGTGAACGACGGAGGCTGTGTTTGTGGAAGCATGAATGTAGCCAGAGAGCAATGTTTTATGCTAAGGCTAACACAAACCCAAACCATCCTCCTCCCCAGATGGTCACCCGCCAAGAGCTTTAGGCTATTTTATATTTACGGTATTATTCTTTGATGGCTCTGTAACTTTTTCCCAGCCAGCTGGCTGGTGTTCTAGTAACAAGTGGGGGAGGGGTGGAGCTGCGTGCCTTGATTTCCTTGCAGCAGCAAATAATTTCAGTCGTTTTGGCACTTTCTCTGGGCACGACGGACATTACTGTGGCTTTGAAAGTGAAATTTTTTTATACGAAATACTGCTAACCAGCTAATGTTTGAGCATAAAACTAATAAAAATATTATTCAGCTCATTTTTTTTGTTTGCCCCAGGATATGTGAATTTATTAATTTTATTTGTCATATTGAATACATGAATACATCACGTAAACATGCCAGATTTTCCTCTGCAGTCCTTAGCAGATTGATGGAAGAGATTTAAAAAATCAGGACAATAAAGCATAAAAAGAAGTAGTAAAAAATATTTACCTATCATTTGAAACAGCAACGCTGCAAGATGCTGCTTATATTGTGTATTGATAATTATTTACAGATTCCTTTTCTACAACAATTTCAGTACTTTGTTTTATTAAAATATTGTCTATTTAGTGTATCACTGAAGTGAAGAAAACGATACAAAATAAATCCTTCCAGTTTTAATTTTAAAAAGATGTGGCCCTTCAGTCTTCTCAAATTGACATTGTTTTGTTCAGAATGGCAAAAAAATTGGACACAACTGACTAAAGTGATGTTTCTGAATATTTCCTATTATTTCTTATATTATATTCTTGATTATAATGTATTCCAAGAATTTGAAGCCCAAACAGAAAACAACAAACAGCCTGAAAGAACTTTTCCTGAACAGTATTTTACTGATAAATGATCGTGTCTTTCCAACTCAAAAAGTCATGCTTATGTAACATTCCACAGTGACGATATGAATTCGCCGAAGCTCATCTGACAGACTTGGAAGCGCTCCTTCATCATCCTCTTCTCCATGTGTTTTGCTTCTTCAGCTCTCGAGTCCAAGCTGGTCAGTCAGTTCTGTGAGGACGAAAACGGGGCCCTGATATACAACCGGATAACAAACGGCTACAACGGAAACAACGGCTACAACGGCAACAGGATCACTGGGAGCTACGCCACCGGTGGCTATGGTTACAGGCCCGTAACTCAGCAGGACCATCTCAGCGGCCAGCAGGCTGGTGCTGGCACCAACAGCCATGGCAGTAAAGGATCCAGCACTGTTCATGTACGGAACTCAGTGTAATAAACAAACACGGATATTATTAAAGCTCTATAAACTCTGTGATCTGTTTTTTTTCTTTCTTTGTGCTCAGGGTGGAGGAGGGCAGCGTGTAACCACGGTGATAACCTCCTCAGGAAGAGAACGCGGGGACACGTTTAACCGCGGCACCTCCGACTACAAGACTCCGCCTCCTGCCAGAGGGGGCTCATCTTCCTCATCTTCATCTTCTACAAACATAAGCATATCATCCTCAGGCGTTTCTGTGCCGTACGTTCCCCCGCCGAGGCCAGCTCTGCCCAAAGGTACAAAGACTCCCTTAAGCTCAGAATTTTGAATTTCCTTTCTGAAATCTGACTTCAAACTCAGAATTAGGGAGTACATTTCCACCAAAAAATCTTTTAGACAAATCTAAGAAATTTTAATTTTTTTTAATACACCAATTTTTCAGTCTTTACTGGGCAGACCTGAAGTGAAATGTAGAATTCCCTCCATGCAGCCACAGCTGAGATAATCGCATGCAAAGCGAAGCAGCAACAACTGCTAATAACACAACGTTAAAACCCTCCACCTCTGACAGTTAGTCAGAATCATTACGGGGGATGCCGGACCTCCTGCGGTGCGGCGACATGATTAGAATCTCCTGTAAAGCAGCGGGCCGGTGTGTGTTTTAGTGAGCCGGTGGCAGAAAGGACACAGCTTCGCTTGATGTATCGTTCATGCTGCGCGTGCAGCGAAGCGAGGAACAGCGAGGCCAATTATTTTTGAAGTACTGCGGCTATTATTGTGGAACCAGCTCCTTCCTGAAGAACCGGAGCGGAAATGGTCACTCTGGGGGTGGATTTCTACCGCAGCCATCTCTTTTTTTTCTCTCTCTCTTTTTTTTTTTTTTTTTTTCTTTTTTTCCACGTGTGTACGTGTGTGTGTTTTACCTCTTATCGCGTGACGTTTTCCCACAGAGACCGTACCCCTGGACCCTCGCTGCGAGCTGGTTCTGGACCAGGGAACATGTCGAGAATATAACATTCGCTGGTACTACGACAAGCAGGCCAACGCTTGCGCCCAGTTCTGGTACGGAGGCTGCGGCGGCAACGGGAACCGCTTCGACACTGAGGATGAGTGTAAGAGAACATGTGTGGTCTCCAGAGTCGCAGGTGCTCCTCCTTTTATGTTCTTATTTTTGTTAAAATGTTACCTCAGATTTCAAGTTTTGAGCTGTTAACTTTCCTGCATGTTGTGTTTTCTTCAGGAGGCTGAGCGAAGGCATCTTCTTCTTCTTCTTCTTCTTCTTCTTCTTCTTCTTCAATTTTCCACCAGATTGCAGAAAGTTGGGTCAAACTTTCTCAGGCAAAACCCACACACACCAGTTTTGTGTGTGTGTGTGTGTGTGTGTGATATTTTACAACTTATCACAAAAATAATTTTGTAAAAAAAAAAGTGTTATAGACATTTTCATGTTTTTTTGTTGTTTTCTTGGTGATCATTTCTACTCAGGTGTACAGACAAGCTCTCACCTACACTTCATTACGTTTTTTTCCCCCCTCATACTCAGTGAGTGCTGTGAAGATAGTGGAAAAAAACCAAACTGTTTGCACAACGTGGACAATCATAGCTCTGCAACTTAACAAGCAGCATCAGTGAATCAGTACGGTGTAAAGCCAAGCTATCTGTAAGTACTTCTATTTAAGTTCTCACAGTCAGAGGCAGTAGGTGAGGTTTGCATTTTCAGTCTTTTAAGCCACATTACGCTGATTCACATATCACTAAGATCTAGAAAAAAACACTTTAGTACACATTTGAATGCTGTTTTTTTTTTTTTTCTTTTTTTTGGGGGGGGGTGGTGTTAATTTTAAAAAACTAAAACTTGGTGTGCAAATTTGCTAAAATTTTGGATCCTCTTTCACCCTATGTAAGTATACATATAAATTCAATCCACATTAATGTTTGAATGTATGCCCTTTAGCAAGTTACACAGGAACCATTTGTTTTGTCCACACAAAACCGAATGCAGAACTTAAATTAAAACATGTATTAAAGAGACAGTATTATGTAAAATCAACTTTTTGCAGCTTTACACGATGTTAGGATGTTATTCCCTTATCAAAAACACACCTGGAGTGATGCTTTGATTCTTTCATGCGTGTTTGAGAGAGCCTGTAGTCTCCCATGGCAACTGTTCAGCTGTATAAAACACCCGGTTGGACGTAGCTCCTCCTTCGAGACTCAAATTCTGAGCTTCTGCATTACAGAGTAAAATATTTTACATTAATCTAGTTCATAACTTTAACTAAAAAAATAATAATCTAAAGCAAAATCTTTTAAAACTCATGGCAAACTAAAAGAACATGAGACGGTTGAAGACTTTTTCACTGACGTTCAAACATTATAAATAACTTTCTCTTTGTGAAATAATTGTGTACAATTGTTTGTTTTTGATAATATAAAATGTGACATTTTTAGTTTTTCTTCATCCTTTCTTCCACTTGAGGTAAAGGGTTAAACTGACGCACATATCGCCCTCTACTGGGCAACATGTGCTCATGCCTCTGAATTTGAAGCTTCAAGTTCAGTAGTAGGCTGTGTTGTTTTTGTAATACCCAGATGTACTGAACGCAGAAATGCATACTTTACTGTACTGTGTAATGTTTGGTTACAAGTGTCAACCATTGAAATAAATCAGATATTAATTACAATATGTGAAATGCTCATTAATGATTAATATTTCAGGTGGCGGAATGAATTTTGTGATTAAAATTCATATTAATATAACATCCACCCTTCCTGCAACAATGGCCTTTACATTTAAAATAATGAGAATTTAGTTTTTTCACTTAAATATGCAATGAAATAATTTAGATCAAAGCACATTCATGTGTTACAATGGCCTAGTCAAAGTCCTGATTGAAATTCAATTAAAGATCTACGTTTAATCTGACGGAGCTGGAGCCAATAAACTGAAAACCATCTAATTCCTTCCACGTTACAAATTAAAATGTACAACTTTCTGTCATACAAAATCCCTGTTAAACACATGGAAACTGTGTGAATACTTTTTCAAATCAGTGTAAAGTGCAACACAATCTAATTTTTCCTAAATATCACTGTAGCTTTAAGGAAGCAGCAGAGCTCTCTTACGCACATCAGCTCTCTCCCCTTCTGCTTAAATTACATTTTAGCGACTCCTCGACATGTGGCGCAGTCTGATCTATCTTTAGTGCCCGAGAAATGTTGCCCAACTCCACGGCCTCTTCAAACTTCATCATCAGGCTGCAGAAATAAGACCGAATCAAATAAGCATCTATCGATCCAGACACATTAATTTATGGCATTTATTACCATTTCACAGGGAAGACGTGGCTGCAAGCACCCGGACGTCATTTATGTCAGCAACGAAAGGAAACATGTTTCTGATTCTAAAATGAAAATCTCCGACTGCGTTGTTTTGAGACATGCACACAGGAGAAAAAAAGAAAATAAACTCATCTTGCTGATTTGTGGAAATTGCCACTTGTTTGTGTGACTCTCACCTGTTTTTGCTCACAGCTGCCACACTAGAAACTTTTTAGGTCCAATTATAGCTCAGTGTGTCTCTCCAGTGTCTGCTAATTAACGCTAAGATGGGTAACAAGAAAACAAAGCGAAGGCAACATGCGGATAATGAGGAAATCACGTGTTATGATAAACAAAACCTTTCATGAACAAATATTTTTTTCCGGATTGTGGATGTGGACAACGTGTAATGCAACTTATAACAGGATTGGAGCTAATTAGATCATGTGAAATGTTAATCACTGTATTACAGTTGAAAAGGTTAACAGTCAAACCATTTACTGTAATTTGAAAAATTGGGAAGCAGTGGAAGACTGTAAGAGACAGATCTTATCTCATATAGAGTAGTGCTGTGATTACTTATTCCTTTTGAAGTGAAATCTCTACTCTTGAGGTGTCTGGGGTCACTTCGTAGGTGATTTTAAACTCCATGCGGACTGGAAAATAAATTGACGTCTAAAGAACAGCACATATTTTTGAATATGACAGCCAGTGCTCTGAATATCCTCTCACTCATGTGTAACTTTAGCTATACGGGAGCTATTTAGGGGGCTTTGACAGCATTGTCTTTGCTGTAAATGGACCACATGACACTCTGGGAGCTGAATCATGGTGGCGTGTCTCCAGCCAAATATCCCAGCAGTTGCTACTTTCAGTCTGCAGCGGCAGGTGCTGGAGTCCAATGCTGGGGCTGTTCTCTGATTTGGCCCATTGAGATTCCACTGAAGCATGCTGGGGTTAGAGAGAGCTATATTTAGAGGGGGGTGGATTGAATTGCTCGGTCTTCACACCAGGAACCCTTTCTCTGCTCAGCCTTTTCCAGCCAGGACTTACTGCCAAAAGGACCTTTGGCGACCATCTCCTTCCGTTGTTCACAGACACTTTTGTTTTGGTGCCCTTACCCCTCTTTGACCAAGCTATGGACCCCAACGCCATCAAGGAGGAGCTGCGGCTGTTTCAGAGCACTCTCCTCCAAGACGGGCTGAAGGAGCTTCTCAATGAGAACAAGTTTGTGGACTGTACCCTGAAAGTGGGCGACCGCAGTTTCCCATGCCATCGGCTAATCATGGCCGCTTGCAGCCCTTACTTCAGGGATATCTTCTTCACTGAGGATGGAAAGGAGGTGGAAAACACCAAAGAGGTAGTCCTAGATGACATCAACCCCTCTGTCCTGGACATGATTATCCAGTACCTCTACTCGGCTGAGATTGACCTCACTGATGACAATGTGCAGGATATCATTGCTGTGGCAAACAGATTCCAAATCCCTTCTGTCTTCACAGTCTGCGTCAATTATCTTCAGAAGAAACTCTCGCTGGGTAACTGTATGGCCATCTTCAGGATGGGCCTGGTCCTCAGCTGTCCCAGACTCGCCGTTGCGGCACGGAATTACATCGCAGATCGCTTTGAGCTTCTCCACAAGGATGAGGAATTCCTCAAGCTTGCGGCCCATGAACTGTTCGCCGTCATAGGAGGGGACTTGTTGAACGTTGAGAAAGAGGAGCTGGTGTTTGAGGCGGTAATGGCCTGGGCCCGCCACGACAAAGAGAAACGTGTTAAGGTCCTGAAGGATGCCTTCAACTGCATCCGCTTCCGACTGATGCCGGAGAAGTACTTCAAAGAAAAAGTGGAGAATGACGAGATCATTAAAGCTGACCCGGAACTCCAGAAGATGATGCAGGTCATCAAGGATGCCTTCAAGGGGAAACTTCCCGACAAACCTGTGAAGAAAGAGGGTGAGGAGGGAGCAGGCAAGGAAGGCGAGGAAGAAGACAGCCCATTCCCTGGTTTCCTCAATGATGACCGCAGACATGGCATGTTTGCTCGCGACTTCGTCTTGATGATCAATGACACAGCAGCGGTGGCGTATGACGTCAATGAGAACGAATGCTTCCTTGCTGCTATGTCAGAGCAGGTCCCCCGTAACCACGTTAGCTTGGTGACGCAACAGAATCAGCTCTACATCATTGGAGGACTGTTTGTGGATGAGGATAACAAGGACGTGCCTTTGCAATGCTACTTCTACTTGGTGAGCATCTCCTGAATCACCCAAATAAGTTGTTGGGCCATTTATCCTTCAGTTGGGTAAATTCACACAATGTCCATTTCAGAAAGACTCTTACAATGGCTTCCTTGGGAAGATTTTTTTTTTTAATGATTATTACCACGCCTATTCTGTTAACTGCTAGAATCATGAAATGGTATGTCTAGCATAGCTTGAGAAACACTGCAGGCACAGAACCAGAAGATACCTTTAGCATGTCTTCGAGAATGACAACAAGAATCAAACATTCTTGAATACATTGAGCATGACTTCAAGAATGTTGCCATTCTTGAAGACATGCTCAATGTATTCAATTTGAATACATTTTAAGGACAAGTACACCTTGGGTTAAATTTGGGATACAAATCAGAAAATCAGCTTTTAAATTAAGATTAATTTGGTTTGGCTCGCTGCGGTACAATTTATTCTTTTTGTCCACCTAAGCACTTATCGAAGATATCTTCTCTCTAGCTACCTATAGCCTCATATTAGATAGACAAAGTAAAGGTTGTTGTCTGTTGTAGCTACTTTCTGATTTTAAGCTCTTAACAAGAGCATTTTATTTTCAATTGTAATAAATATTTTCAGTGTTTTTGAAATATGTTTTCTGCAAATGACACATACCATTATCTTGCATGACAATCTAATTAGAAAGTGTTATTGTTAATCTAACTTAGTCCCTTTTGGCTTTTTAAAGAACTCAAAAAACAAATACCTTTTCAGTAAACAGAAGGTTTCCAGTGAAATCTATGTTGTCTTTTACGCTTATTTCTTCACAGTAACCAATACATATAAGGGTCCTTTTTTTATTGTGTCATTTATTCACACCTTAGTTTGATCCCCTCACATCTGAGTGGGTTGCCATGCCACCCATGCCTTCTCCACGATGCCTTTTCAACATCGGTGAGAGTCAGAACCTGCTGTTCGCTGTAGCTGGAAAGGACCTCCAGACCAATGAGTCGCTGGACACCGTGATGTGCTACGATGTTGAGTTAGTGGTATTACTTTTTTTCTTTTCATGCTACGCCTTCTTCTCACATTTGTTCCCCCCAGCCTCCCTGACTCTGTCTCTCACTTCATGCACACTTTTTCAGGTGATAATTAACTTCAGAAAAATAAACAACTCTCTTAGTGCTAAAAAAGAAAGTGTAAATAAATCCATATGTATAAATATGTTTTTTATTTAGTCTCACGTTCTCTAATGAGCTTTGCCGTGATCGGCACATGCAAATTTATAACGTGTAAATGATTGTGTAAAAACAAAACTTAGGATTCAATGCTATAACTCAAGTGTTGTTTAAACTCAGGATAGAAATATGCCCGAATGTTGCACCATATTTTAATATTTCCACACATGTGGCATTCTTTAGGAAGATGAAATGGACCGAAACGAAAAAGCTTCCTCTGAAGATTCACGGCCACGCCGTCGTGTCACACAAAGGACTGATCTACTGCATCGGAGGAAAAACAGATGACAAGTGAGTGTGTGTGTGTGTGTGTGTGTGTGTGTGTGTGTGTGTGTGTGTGTGTGTGTGTCCGCGCTAACGCCGTGAACAGCTGCTGTTCCTGATCCATCATGCTGCAAGCCGGGAAAACTGCAGGATGCACATCTCAGACCATGATTACAGAACCACAGTCCAGGGTTTTCAAACACACAACAATAACGGGAAAATCCTGACCTGACCTTTTTTTTTTTTTTACAGGTATAACATAACTACTGTTTATTTCCACAGAACTGGCGCACAAATCACCCTTGTTTTCCAGGAACGATGATGCCACGGCTAATAAACTCACTTGAATTAAAGGCTGAGACTAATAATAGTCCAGCGATTTCAGCTGCCAGTTACCACATGGAGAGGAAAACTGAGCTGCTAGACAAAAGAATCAAACATTTAACTGATAAAATACACATTTGAAGTGAACTTAACAAAATGTCAAATTTTTTGATGAAAATAAAAGTATTAGCTTATTTTCCCCCTATCTAAAACCCCTCTACATTACACACTGCATTAATAAATGGTGTATTTACAGTGTTTATCCCTGTAGCATGCTGCTGCTGCTACCATATTTGCTGAATTTCCACAAAGTGGATTTAATTTGTGGCAGAACATGCTGAATTATAATTTCATATATAAAAACAATTCCTTTCTAATTCACAATTATGTGATATTTTGTCAGCCTGCCACATAAAATCTAAAGACACATCCAAGTTGGTGGGTGTAATGTGACAAAACGTTAGCGGTTGACATTATCTTCCTGTTACATTCAAATTAATATTTTAAGTCATTTCTTTAAGTAATTCAAGTACCAACAGTCCAAAATGACACTTTATTTTATTGTTAGGCTTCTACGTTACAATTTTTCTTTCTTTCAGAGGTTTTCTTTGTTTGTCGGTGCCTAGTTGAAGGGGGAAAAAAAAAGATGTTTGATGTGAAAAAAAACATTTCTAGCTGATCTTTGACACATTTTGACTATCAATAACCCGCCACCCCCCCCTTCCCCCTGCAGCAAAGCGCTCAACAAAGTGTTTGTGTACAACCACAAGCAGTCTGAGTGGAGGGAGATGGCGGCCATGAAGACACCCAGAGCCATGTTCGGAGCCGTCATCCACAAGGGAAAGATCGTGGTGGCCGGCGGAGTGAACGAGGAGGGCCTCACCGCCTCATGTGAGGCCTACGACTTCACAACGAACAAGTACGTTCAGCTCACAGAATGTCCATGACTTTTTTGCTGATTTTTTTAGCATCGTTTTCTTCCAACTAATAAAGGTGGTTATACTTTATCTTTTCACAGAGCTACATATTCTGCGAACATGTCCTAATCATTCCTTTTTTGCCAGCTGTAATCACCAATATCAAAGCAATTCCCCTCAACATAATCGATATCTTAAACTTTTAAATACATATTTATTTGCCTAATTTGTAGCCATACAGTTAAACAAAATGAACGTATTTTAATAATCACATATCTTTTAAAGAGAAAGTCTATTTCAGTTTTCAACTGCTTCTTTGCTAGTTTTCTGTTGTGGCTAGTTTTGCTGCATTGATAATGCTGGGATGTACATAAAAAGCGTAAATTTTACTTTAGCTTTTTATTATTATTATTATTATTATTATTATTATTATTATTATTATTATTATTATTAGTCCAATTACAAAATAGCACAATCTGCTTGCATATCTGGGCATGAAAAAGAAAATAAAGTTATTAGGTTTGTCAGTGTTTTCTACGCCGAACCACATCCATTGAACAGTGCAGAAACAGGTGTGTGCCAGCAGTGTTGACGATCCTGAGCCTATTCCGGTGTGCCGTGTCTCCGCAGGTGGGAACCCTTCACGGAGTTCCCCCAGGAGAGGAGCTCCATCAACCTGGTGAGCACCGGCGGCCTGCTGTACGCCGTGGGCGGCTTCGCCATGGTTCAGATGGAGAACAAGGAGGTGGCTCCCACAGAGGTCACCGATGTCTGGCAGTAAGTCCTCAGAAAAAGATTGATTAAACCAACTGTTTCGATAAGAAGAAATGAATCAATTTTGAGGGTCACTAATCTACACTGTTAATAATACTATTACATTATGTCTGTCATAGCATGTCTGACACTAAATTAGCACTTGAAGCTAATTCCACTCACATAGTGGATGGAAGACATCTTAAAATACTATGTTTTTTGAACAAAACATCACTTGTAAACACATCCTGCTGCAGCTTATTTGTAAAGTATTTGTTTTTTTCTTGCCTGACAAACTTTGTGCTCACAAACAACAGGTGTCATCTTTGAGGTCTGTCTGTTGACTTCCTGTTTGTCATTATCAATCAGCTGTATGTCGTACCTCTCTGTTTAAAGCCTTTTTTATATGTAATTCTCAACCAGAAATTAATTTTAAAGGAACATTTGTTTTAGCAGTGGTGGAGAGATGAGTTTTCTTTAGCTGTGTTTACTTCCATGTTTTACTATTTGTAGCAAAAGTGACCAACCAATTATTCATTATATATTCCCAATAAAATTGCCTTTTCTATCAAGAAAACAGTCCAACATGTGATTACTATATCTAAGTTTTAAAATGTCTTACCTACTTTGAAAACCAACGAAAATGCTAATTGCGTATTTATGTTCCATACTTTACATTCTTGATTTTAAATATTATATATTCACTTGGTTAAATGCTGCCCCTGCTAGCATATTTCACATTAGCCTTAGCACTATCGCTAAGCTAGCTAAAGTGGGATACAAACTTAAATTTGTGTCCAACAACGAAACTTTTCCAAAAGCAGGTTCCTCACTTTTACCATTTAGATAAATATGCTCTTCAAATCCTGCCTTATTATTGATGAATTATAACATTATAACACTGAATCAAAGAGATGCTAAAAGTTAGCTACTATTATCCATTAGCTTTCCAAACTGACTTGCTTCATTTAAATTTCAATTATTAGTATTGCGAATAAGAAATACACTCCAAAATCCCCCCCTTTTTTTTAATACTGTACTTGTTTTCATTTGCGACTCTTCTCCTCTTCCTATCAGGTATGAGGACGACAAGAAGCAGTGGAGCGGCATGCTGAGGGAGATGCGCTATGCAGCAGGCTCCTCCTGCGTGTCTGTCCGCCTCAATGCCGCCAGGATGCCCAAGTTGTAGACAGAACCATTTTCCGTCTCAGGGCCCCGTCTATTTAACAGCTTCCAAAGGCCCTCTCCTCCTCCTTCTTCTCTCCCTCCTCCTCTTCCTCCTCCTTCTGTGAAATGCTTCTAAGGCGCTGGGGTTGATCTTTGACATTTTTTTTTTTTTCCTCTGAACTCAGATGATTTTTATCTGTACATCGAAAGCTCCCTTTAGCTGCTGCTTCAAAGACACCTCATCCCCTCAGCATTTTAAAAAAAGGAGTCACAATTTAGTTGGATCTCCAAATCTCTGTTTACACAATTTTAGCTCGTCTTTTGTAAAAAATAAAAGAAGTAACTTCTCCTTTCTGCCTCTGCCTTTGCTTTTTTTCTTTTTTCCTTTCTTGTGCTTTCCGAGGGCAGCGCATTTGTAGAGGCCTTCGGGGCAAATAAGGAAGTGAAGACTAAACGGCGACGGTCGCCTTGACGCGAAAAGACCTGAGTAATGATCTTCAAACACACGGTCACATTTATCAAGGTGCCAACAGGACTGGCAGGAGAAAACACACGGTTGGGAAAACATTCAGGGATAATGTGCCGAGTTGGAACTGATGGCTGCAAAAAAAGATTTAATTTAAATTATTTTAGCAAAGGAAATCAGTATAAATTTACACCTAATTATTCAATTCGCTTTGTGATACCACTAGTAATCCCACAGCATGATGCGCCACCACCGTGTTTGGGAGTTGTAACTCATTATTATTAGTTTCATCAGTTTTCATTATTATTATTATTATTTTTTTTTAATGTGACATTTTGTTTTAAGTGGGCAATTTTAATCTAATACTTATTTTGTGAAAACAATCCTTTGGAATTGTCAATAGTCTGAAATAAAAAAGCTGACCTTCAAAATCTGGGTCAATAGAAGGACTTTGCCAACAAGTTAATGGCTGAAGATTTTTCTTTTTGTTTGTTTTGAGCTGCTCACAGACTGACACAATGAGCCCTTTTGCTTTTTGCAAAACTTCCCACACTCTCTTGTTATTTTAATGACAAATTTGACAGTGGTGCTCAATGCCAGGTGCCAAACTCTCTCCACAGCCACATACGTGTGTGTGTGTGTGTGTGTGTGTGCGTGTGCGTGTGCGTGTGTGCGGGCGTGTGTGTGTGTGTGTCTTCTCGAGAGAAAAATTAACAAAGACCTCAATTGAGGCCCTTGTTTCCTGAACAAACAAAATAAAAAATCTCTCGCACTCGTTTCCTGTTAATTCATGTGAAACCGGACCTTGATCGGTTCTAAGTGTGACACAGGAATGTTGTGCCACAGACGGCTAAAGGTGAATCACGCAATGGTGCGCCTGCAAAATGAAAATAAAAAATGCGGGAGTTTCCCCCCTGGGTGTGGAAGACTGGAAGTGCAGTGAGTGGGAGGTGCAGAGATGAAGGAATGGCAGCAAAAACAAAGACAGCACATTTGAGGACTTGGGCTGCAAGCTGATGAGAACCCAGTAGTTAAAAGTAAGTTTTAATATTCACAATATTTACTGTGATTTTGAAATGTTTTAATGCGAATTACAGCTGCAGTAGCAAATGAATGTTCCTACCTTTACGTCTGTGTCAATTTGGGACATGTAAGCTGCACGTTGTATATCTCAAATCCATAACAGGAGATGTTTCTCAAGCGGAGCTACAGCTGTGAGATCCTGAGAGGCTTTCACAAACCAAGCTGTTGACAAGGAAACGAGATATTGTTTGCTTCTTTCCCACTGAGGCGGCGTGATTGTTTCCTTTCTTGCCTGCTCTGCTCACCTCTTGCTCGTCAGTCCCACTTTCTCGTTTCTCCCTCCTTCAGTAATTGCTGCTGACCATGTAACGACAGATATGGGGGCAGAGTTTCAAATCTAGTTTTTTTACTCGTACAACAGTGTTGACAACAAAACCTTGACCTGCATAGTTGGTGACCCTAACAATAACCTTGGTCTGGCTATGTGAACATGTTTATATCAGTGTTATGAACATCACCCTGTGCAAGCTTTTTTTTAGTGAACAATAACACAATATTATCCTACAAATTAAGCAGTAGTACATTCAAAACGTTGTGAAAAAAAATCTACCTTTACTTTGAATTGCCTACATTTTTCCAACACAATCGTAAAACTAATTTAGGATTTAACCAATCTAAGAAAGTGATTATAATTATTTCTGTTGATTTCTTTCGACTATTTTTTATTTTTTGTCAAAGCCACACAAGTTTAACACTTAAGTTATATTTATAAAACTCCATTTTAGCCTGGCTAAAGCTCAGCAAAAAATATAGTTTGAAATTAACTAAATTCTAACACATTAATATTGTTTTGCTCACATTGGTTTGTTGTTCAAATAACAAAATAAAATGTTGTCTGTGCGGCGTAAGCTGGTCGTCGACTGCACCAGCTTTGTCAGCTAAAATGCTTGGCTAGCTAGCTATTAGACTTGACTTTATCATTAGCTTAAAGTCTTGTTTCAAACGTCCTCAACCAGATGTTCTTTGGCCATTTGTAACTTCTACACTAATAAATTAAAGAATTAAACCAGGTAAACCAGTGTAACTTGCTTGACATCTTTTGTATGAGTAGATAATTTAATGTTTCTGTTTAGAAATTATGTTAGTTTAAAAGTTAAGTTGTGCTTAAAACAATGGTAAACTTTGACTACAGAAACTTTATCCACCACAAGTTTTAGCTTGACTTTAACATTAATTTGACTTAGTATTAGTGGATTCAAATGTGAATGTAGCAAATTTAATTAAAGCATAAGAATTAATTGTGCTTAGACTTTAGCTTTAATTTAAGTGTAGCAATAGGTTGATGTTAGCATTAGGATTAGGATGTGCCAAAATCTTGTCAAAAAATAAGCAGCTTATAGTGGCCTCTCAGGTCTTTTTTTTTTAAGGACAAAATAAATGTTGTAACACCTTTTTCTGGTAATGACTTTATGTTTCTTTTTTCCAATAGGGCTTTTCCATGGCTGGGCTCAATGACAGCTGCACTGACCTGGAAGTGCTCCTGAAACGCTACTACCTATCTGTTGCTTATGGCATCATCTTTGTAGTGGGCCTAGTGGGGAACATTACATCCATAGGCATCTACCTGGCAAAGCTGCGTCCATGGAAGAGCAGCAGCATCATCATGGTCAACCTGGCACTAACGGATCTCCTCTATGTCCTCACCATGCCCTTTTTGGTCTACTACTACAGCAATGGTGAATCGTGGATGCTCGGCGACTTCATGTGCCGTTTTGTGCGGTTTGCGTTTCACTTCCATCTGTACGGAAGCATCCTGTCTTTGTCCTGTGTCGCAGTTTTCCGTTTTTTGGTGGTGATCCAGCCGCTGAGAGTGGTAGAGGTGCAACAGAAGGTTTGGGGAATCGTTGCCTGCTTGGTTGTCTGGATCGTCTCTGCCGCTGAAGTCACCCCAATGCTTACCTTCATATCCCTGACCCACAAGGACAACATGACATTTTGCATTGACTTTGCTAGCATAGAGTCAGTCGGTAGCATTCGGGAGTACAACTGGCTGCTCACTGTGTTTGGGTTTGCGCTACCGTCAATGCTGGTGTTTGTCTGTTACATCGGCATTGTGAAACGGCTCACTAGTGGGTCCAGCCCCACCACTTCCTGCAGGATGCGAGCGCGGCGAGTCATCGTCCTCATCCTGGTGGTGTTTGCGATGTGCTACCTGCCGTACCACATCTTACGAGTGTTGTGGGTGGAAATTCAAACAAATTCAACAACAAAGTGCATGAAATATGTCGTGAATGCAGCTTATATTATCTCAAGGCCTCTTGCGGGACTCAACACATTCTTTAACCTGGCTTTGTACACTCTCTCAGGAGACAACTTCAGAAAGGCCTTTGTGGACATTTTTTGCCGGGAACAATGGCTCGCCAAAGCAAAGTCCCTGCTCCACCTGAACATCGTGCACCGGGCTGAGACTGACATGCCCGCTGCATGACAAACAAATAATGACTTTTTTTTTTTTATGTAACGAAATTACTGGATGGACACTATTTGTCAGCAATTTCAGACAGTATGTGAATATCACCAGAGTTTGCATCAATGAGATAATAGATTAGCAAATTACCTGAGTTAATTTAAGCTTTCTAATTGTTGCTCTGATTATATGGACAAGTGGAGGTGTATGCTTAGTCATTTTATCTTAGTTAAGTGGTATGTTTCCAGTTTTGAACTATAGCTAATTTCTGTCACATTTTGCTGTACCTTGCCAAATTACTGCCTGTTATAGATCTTGTCACATTAAAATACTGTAAACATCAATACATTTTTTCTAAGTTGTGAAATGGAAAGAAGGCGACACGCTGTTTTCAAATATAACAAATAAAAGTCAAAAATGTGGAGAACAGTTGTACTGAGCACCATTTACACTGCTTTATTACCCCAAATAAAAAAATACAGTTAAACTAAATATGTAAAATGTTTCTTTCAGGTATAGAGGAATCATACTGCTGACTGACTTGAGGAAAACATGTTTTAGTCTTTCATTTGTTTTGATGCTTTCTATTGTGGGGAACCCACGTAAAACTCACCTAATAAACATTCAGGCATAAAGCATGTCACATTGATCTTGTTCCTATTTTTAATAAATTTCAAATAGAAATGTATGAGATATAGGTTTGAGTGGAACCAATATGAGTTAACGTTTCCCCTCTTTTTGAGCCACAGCTGTGCTAATTTTTTGCACGTCCTCAATGCAGCAAGGTTATGATTCGGCCATGAGTTAGGTTAATGTTTTTATTATGTTCCTCATTCTCTCATTATTATAAATGATAAAAGACATATTATGTCTCTTTTTATTACAAGTTGATATTATTTCCCCCAAGGCTTTGGCATTGTCATTGTCACACAGTCTTATTTGAGAATGTATCTCCAGCTGCATTTTTAAAGGGCACTCACAATGTTTGGGAAAAGATACTATAATGACTAAAATGACTTTTGACAGATTGAAAGTGTTTGTTAAAATAATGCCAGGAGCGGCAGATATCAGCAATGATCTTGGAGCAGAAATTGTTAACCGTGTGTCAGATAGTTGAAACTTAGCCGCCTTTGGGTATAACCAGGACATTTAATACAAACACAACACAAAATAGTAAAAGAAAAACAAACAAACAAACAAAAAACGTCAAAGTTTAAGTATGTTAAATATTAAATTAAAACTGAAAGCAATGTAGAAAAGTTACTCACAACTCCTCCACAAGATTGCGCAAGCTTTCCGACCACTAAATGCATTTTATGTTCTTTAATTCTCTGTGGGATGTGAACATTTGTGAAACAATAAACTTTTAGCGACATTACTTTCAGCACTATAAGTGTGCATCACCTTATTTTTGTGGTTAAGTTTATTATAGCGCACCTAAAAAAACAGTAATTCTCAGACCAAACCAGATGGTGGCAGTAATGCACATAACTTGAATGTTAACCCAATAACTAACACAACAACCGAAGAAGTTGTTGTGGCTAGCGCCAGTAGTCAAGTTGATGAAGGATCTGCGCGTGGTGTTTGAGGACGAGATTTGCCTGCTACCAGAGAAGACCGGCGGATGTAATTTATCCAGAAAAAATTATTTTATTCACAACGGTAGAGCTGTTTTCATGTCTTAGTGTTTGTATTTAATAGCTGACACTTTAAAGCCAAAGTATAAATTACAAAACTTTAACAATTTGGCTGGTAAGTTAGTCACCGCTAACTACGTTTAATTTTTTGTTTTTGGTTCCAGAACTTCCGGGAACTACTATAAAACAATATAGATACTTTTTAAAAAAAAAAAAATTGGAAATTAAATGTCTGTATAAAACAGTGAATAATTATTTCGAATTTTAAATCGCTAAGTGATAAAGTCACGTGATACAAACATTTCAGAAGGATTAAAAAATTAGAAGTTTTTCGTACATATTGAGAGAATGTGTTAATCGGTTTTTGGAAAGAAAGTTTAACCAAAAATGACGGTTTCTGTTTGGCATTTTTGTAATTTGTTGTGTACAATTTTTATATATTATATGTAGGATGTTGATAATCTCCCCTTTCCTGTTATTAAAGGCAGCTTGATTTGCTCATTCAGGAAGTGACGGTGATTGGACTAACCACCCACGGCGCTTTCTTCTATGTGGATCTTAAGGTGGGTTCCAGTCTCACTATCCATAAATTTGTGAAAAGTTTGCACTTCAAATGTCAAAAACATGGTTTAGATTTCGTATCGAGACATTTTAGAATTATCATTCCAAATCCTTCATCTCATCTAGTAACAGATGAAAAATTTCATACTGATGAAGGACACTTAATTCAGTTAGGCTTCTGGAGGTATGCCCAGACATCTCGGTGCAGAATATTTACATTGATTGCTCAAAGTTGTTAGCAAGAAAAGTTAGACTGCATATTATGAGTTAAGGAGACACTGGTTTGTCCCTTCATTTATGGTATGCAAATAATCTTTAGATGAGAGTTAAACCTAGAAGACTACTGGGAAAGACCACATTAAATATAACAATAAGGTCTGTCTGATTGGAAATAAATGAATACATTTTATAGTGTTTCACATGACGTCTATTTTGCTTGTACTGACTGTTTCAGCCTCTTAAAACAATCAACATAGGGAGAAGTTGCTGCCATGAGTTTGAAACTACGTCTAATTGAATAAACAGACCAGCTCCTCAGTAGACGTAAGGTAAGTTAAAGCTTTTTAAAATTACATAATGCTATATAAACACAGTTAAATATGATCTCGTGGTAACAAATGCTCACAAGTTTGTTCTGAAAAATGCTTGGCAAGCATGTTGGAAAAAGCATTTGGCTAATTAAATCCTTTAATGATTATGAAATGATTACACATAAATGTCTCTAGATATGAAATAAGTGCATGTTTAATATTGCTGGGAGTTTGGGTAAGTTTGACTGTAATCACATTTGTCTTAGTATTTCAAATAAATTAATTTTGTCCAGAAATGGTAAGCTATATTTCCTGTGGAAGTTTGTCACATTTTACTCAAAATCTAGGAAATGATTTAAATATGTTGCAATTTGTTGCAATATTCTTTAACGTGTTAAGTGGGTTTGTATCTCTCTAAAAGACAAGCTGGTTTTCCAGCCAATAATTCATCCGGATGTGGTTTCCTTTGTATGAATTTGGGTTTTTAAGATTCCCATCTTCAGTGGGCAGGTGCACGCAGTAGAAATGAGGCTTGTTATTATGGATTTGTAAAATGTTTCTCTCCTGCACGCTGTGCAGGTAGAGTCGACAGCCGGGAATGGAAAAGCTATTTTAGTCTGTGGATATTCTGTTTTTGCCTCCAAATTGATCTCGACGTTACACTTTTTTCCTCCTCTGGAGCGCATCACGGAGCCGTCAGGAAGTGCGTATTGCAGACGCCGGCGCCAGGATATTAATTTTAAGCAATCGCCCCAGCACCTAACTTTTAAAGGTTTGCTGTCTGTGGAAATTTGCAAAACCTGATTGTTTTTCTACTTGAGCGAAAATGGAGCGTCCGTCGAGCTGCACGGTTCTCAGATTGCAGTGGGGAAGAAAAAATAAAAAGCCTTAAGCTTCTTCTATTTTCTGCTGCGGCAGAGTCACGGCCAATTGAAGTTTAAATGATCAATTTGGAAGCAAAGAGCCCAGTGATCAATGGCCTAATGGTACAAATACCAATGTTCTGTCAGTGTGATGTAAGAGTGCTCGAAGTGGCTCTGACAGCTTGTCTTTCAGGCCTACTGCTCTCCTCTTCTTCATGGGTAAAAAAAAAAAAGGAAAAAAACTCATCATCTGTGCGTGAATGGGGGAAGAAGTGTGAAGATTTTATAGTGTGGAAGAAAAAACGTGTGCTGGAGAGTCCATCAGGTACAAATTACCAGCACAGGACGCTGCGTGTTTTTATTGAACCAGTTTCCAGTGGGAAATTACCTTCACTCTTATACTAAAAAAAAACAAAAAAAAACATTTTTCGAGCATATTAAATGTTATACATGAAATTTAATGAAGCACGTTAGTCTGTAAATGTAGTTTTCTCCTATGTTGAGTTAAATCCTGCCAAAAATATCAATGTTGCCATCTTCTGCTCTAAACACGTAGGTCACAATATGTTGGTTCAGTTAGCCATTAGCTGTTCGAAATTGGTCATAGGAAGTGTCATGCAGAGAATAGTAAGGTTGCTATGGGTTGTATTGTGATTTAACATACCAATATCATTAAAGTTTACCAAAAATGTATGTGTGGACCAAGAACTTGAGTCTGTATCCAGCTTCAGCTTGTTTAGCACTGTTAGCATTAGCAGCAGTGCTAATGCTAACAGTGCTGAGCATCCTAATCCTCAGGCAGTCAGCAAAGGTAAATCCCTAATAACAAACTAATTATTTTTTTGTTTAGCTCTAACAATGAAAGGCCAAGCAAATGATCTAAATAATGGAAATTTGGTAAGTTAGGTATTAGGCAGGTAAATTAGGTATTAGGCACAGGGCAGTTAACAGGGTTAATGACATTCTGAGGTTTTGGTACCGGAACTACAAGATTTCCTTCATTACATTTTAAATCCTAATAAATGCTGGAGTTACTGCCGTTTTCTTCAGTTGTCTAAAGTATAGTGTATGTAGTGGGACTCCTCCCCCACAGGTTGCTTGTTGCTGGCTAATACGTTTCTCTAAGTTTTGGCCGTTTTGATAAGTTTGTGATGGTTAAAAACATGAAACAGTGACTGTGCAGAAGCTGAAGGACCTCATTGAGTGTTATTGGAAATGCTTGATGATAGCTGTTGCTACGCATGACGGCACAACTAGTTGTTGGTTTTGTGGGCGATTAATTTTCCTGAAGCAGGCCCAGATTGTATAGCTTTTTTGTAAAAAAAAATTGTTTAGCATTATTGTAAATGTAATAACCAAGATGTTATGGTAGATATAACTTGGAAGGACACAAGGAAAAGAAAGGAATGCCTCAAACATAGAAAGGAAGAACACAAAGATGAAGCAAGGAAGGAAGGAAGGAAGGAAAGAAAGTTTGGGATTATAAGTAGTTCCTCATACTCTTTATTTTCTACTTCAGATTTTTTCCAGTTGTGTAGGGAAATGTGCGCAATAGCTGTTAAATTTGTGTCACTTCTTCTAAGAAAAAATCATAAGAATCTAGTCAAATAAAATGAAATCAACTTGTTACACCAATTTTATTGGTTCATTTGTAACAGTTTGTTTCATCAGTTCAGTCAGAAAGAAGAAAACACACTGCAGTTTGCCAAGTTTGTGCTTTGATACTCTTATAAAGCCAAACACCACAGAGTCACAAGATTTCAACATAGAGCTAAATAACAAACAGGACATCAAGGACCCAGTCATCATTTAGGAAATATAATAATAAATAGGCCTCTCTTATATTATACATATTTTCATATCCTTGTATTTTTTTTTATTGCGCAACATGAAGAATATTTTCACCACCTGGAGAACATTCAAAGCACTTGCAACTGAATAAATAAACACATTTTCCACTATTGCAGTGCCAAAATTTAGCCATAAGAAAAAAAATATAAATACAAAATGTTCATGTTGCTATAGCAAATACATCCATCGTAAATATTAAGACACCTTTCGGCAGTCTGACGCCTTAAGCCTGTGAAGGGTGAGAGGTCCCGGCTGAGTCACAGGAAACGATGAAATTCATCCGCAGTCAGTCAGTGCTGTGATGTTCTGGCTCCTCACCATCGCACCACCTGGCTACTGTAATCCTCAGTGGTGACTACCTCTTCTAGCACTTTCACCTCCTCTTCTTCTTCCTCTTCCTCCACTCCTCCACCTCCCAGTCTTAGCAGCTCAACCAGATAGTTCCTGTGCAGCCGCTGCCTCTGTTGCCTCTCCTGCCGCCTCCTGATCCGCTCCTCCTGGTGCTGCCTCTGCCGGTTATCCTGGTAACGCCGCAGGAACAGCTCCTTGGCGTACTCGTACAGCTCTACGTCCAAGGCGTTGAGCCCCTCAATGCGCCACCGCACCTTTTCGCTTATCCCCACGCTCGCAGCGCGCGTGCTGTTGATCTGGGTGAAGGCCCGAATGAAGCGCAGCCCAAAAGTTCTCTCGAACAGGTACTGCGTCTTGCGCTGGAACTCCGTCAAGCCAAAGAAGGCCATGTTGCGCAGGTTCGCCTTAGCGCTGGCGAGCAGCACGCGGCCTCGCTCCAGCTCACTCATGGAGGACATGTTGTAGCACCCCACCAAACTCAGGTCAGCCAGCATGCGCACTTGACGGTTGTTGGCCAAATTCGAGGGACAGTTCATAAAGTCTGTGAGCGGCACACCAGTCCAGTCTTCCCCGCTGTAGCAAGCGGGAAGCTCATCCTGAGTGGGAGGGCGGCCATCACACATGTGGAGGGCTGTTTTCCAAGTAGCTCCACGCTGTACGTGCTTCCACTCACTGAGGTAGCGTGACACAGGATCACGTAGCATAGTGATGTAGTAGAAATTCCTGTAAAGACAGAGATGCACAAGATAAGCACGCTTGGATTAATTCAGTACAAGCTGAGGAATACGTTTGATTTGTCAGTCGGCTACCTGTAAAGTTTGGACATACTGGAGACTCAAGTCATGACTTTCACCACAGTAACTGACAGCTGGTGTGATTTGTTGGGCATGAAACATTTCTGCTAAACTTTGGCACTATCTAAACGACATTGATCCAAAAGTCTTGTACAGTTGCGGCAACATTTGCTGGTAATTGTGTTAACTAAGCCTTTTGAAGAGAAAGTGTCCATCCTTCCTTTCATCCTAAATCCATCGGGATTATTTGTTGCTCAAACTTTTACATACCTTCATCTTATTGCGATTCTCCTTTTCATTTTAATGGTGTAGAATGAGCTGATCGCCTTTGTCACTTCAGCATAAACAAATCAGTCAATTCCGAGAACACATAAGGCATTAGACACCCAGACTGATTTTGCCCTCTTGCAGATCCCTTCCCTAATGGCAGAATACACTCCCTAAAGAAGAACACATCTGCAAAGAGTTGGCAAAAAACCTTCTCCAAGAGGCCCCAAGTTCTAGCAATGGAGATACCTGGGCCAAGGCCAGGCACCGGCCAAAACCTCCTGTGACTAATTCCCACAGGACTCAAGCAGCTCAGGCCCAGCCACGAATCCACACCAAGGACAACTTGCCCCCAGGATCCCAGACCTACCTAGGGTCTCATTGTAGACCGGTAACCTATGTCTGCCAGCACAGACTCTCCAAAAGGCACCAGATGCAACTGCCAGAAAGTCACCTTTCTAAACCCCACTCAGGCAGGAACCACAGCCCCAGGGGGTGACTCTCTAATAACCCAAGCCCCAGATGCCCCAAACCCAGACACCCCCCCTCCCAACTAGGACATTGTCCTCACAGGACAAACCCAAAGACCCTCCATCCCACTTGCTGATGGTGTCAATCATATTGTGCAATTAATCTGTTATGTCCAATCTGGGAGGTTTATGTTGCATTTTTGTAGAGTGTCAGTGTTGTTCCAGATGGGTGTCATTTTTTTTCACTAATTAGCTGACTTCTGAAGGCCGTTCATGACATTGGATTTTGCTTATATTTATTAACCTTTGCAAGACTGCGTTCCTCATTTCCATCAAATTTCAAATTACATCAGCGCACGGTATTAAAAGGAGACAATTTCTATGTGTGCAGTGCAATCCTAAGGTTGATGAAAAATGTCTGGGAATAAAAAAAAAAATTAAAATAAAAAAAAAAAACACTGTTAGACACTTTTCAGCAGAGCGAAGGAGGATGAAACTATACATTAAATTTCTCATATCCTGCTGCAGTTTGAAAAAGAAACATGAGTGGGAAGAAATACCTCAGAGGTGAGAGCACGAGGAGTGCACAGAAATTCTGATTAGAGTTTAAATGAAAAAACATTACAGAGTGCGTCTGAGGATGTTAGAGAATAATGACACAGAAACAAACGCAAGCCAAGCGTGCATACAATTTAATATCCTACAAATGTGGAATTATTCTTGTTTTTGTCACATCAATTTGCCCCTTCCTACCACCAGTAATGAGTTTTCTTTTCCTTTCCTGTTTTCGAATCAGTCCGATCTGCCACAAACAGCACTTTAAAAATTGCTGTAACCTAGCTGCAAGGGAACCTTTCAACTGACAAACACGGCTTTTATTTATTTTTTTCCTTTTATCTATTGATTCGCTGATAACTACCATGAAAGTGAGGTGGCTGAATAAGCAAGGTGGGGGTGGGCTGGAGAAAATTCAATAATTTAACTTTTTTTTTCTTTTTTTTTTTTTCTTGCTGAAGGGAAGCTACATAGATAAAAGCTAAATTGAATATGGTCATCCAGTGCGTGCAGATCACTGTGACCTGATGTCACGCTGAAAAAAAAAATATAAAAGCTCAAAGCAAAAGCCGGACTTTTTCTTTTTTTTTTTTTTACTCCGCAGTTTAATACCTCCAAACCTCCAGTTAACCGCAGCACAAAGAGCTCATCTGAAAAATCTATCTGCAAAAAAATCCTCAGTTTAACAAGTTGAATTCCATTACATATAACAGCTGGCAAGAATCACCAGCTGAACTTTTTTTTTTTTTACATTTAGCTACATCATGTTTTACCTATGCTGAATTAATACATAATTAAAAGACATTGCTATTTAAAGAAACATAAGTAGAAGGTTTGCCATGAAGACATTCTGCTCAGACGAGAACTGAGCTCTTTGGAAACACAGACCAGCAGTGAAAGATAGCGACCGGTGCCTCGTTCTGCTTTTCTTCAGTGGGGACAGGAAACCTGATCAGAGTTGATAGGAAGATGGATGGAGATAAATACCAAACCCTCCACCCAGGGCGGCACTCAAGCAATCATCAGTTGCGCCCCAAACGACTTTTTTATTGTTGTTTGGCTATTTTCAAAGATTTTACAGCTTCTACACTACCTAAGAAAAACACATAAATCTGTCCATTTGCTGGAAAATTCAGACAGATTTTTCTTTTTTCATTAGTTGTTAATGTTTTCATTAGCCACACAATAAAAAAAGGTGTGCTGCCTTTTGCAGTAGGGGGTTTGTGGAGGGAATACGTCTTAGGAGGTGCTACACTGCATTTCGTCGCTTGTTGGAAAAACCCAGCGGACTGTTTTGGGCACAGTATTTACCACGTTTATTAGCCCATGTGTGTTCCTGATTGGTCAAGGCTGAGTTTGGACTGCTGCTGAGCGAAGGGTGGGCCAAGACAAACACAGTGGCACATTTCACCTTGGGAAGTGTTTGAGTTACAGTTTTTGTCAGCAAAGCTGGAAAAATCCCCCACAGTAGGACTCAAACTTCTGTTTGTCATGGATGTCCTGGAGCTGTGTGTTCGACATGGTTCACTGCACTTGTTGAATTACCTTACCACTGAGTTAAAACAAATTCAGACTATTTTACACTGAATTATGCTCCAGAATTTTTCTGCCGAATCTATCTTGAGCTGATTTTATTTTGCTTTCAAGGCCACTATCTTGTGATTCTGTAAAAACGGTATTTAATTTACTACTTTCCTATTTAGCCTTCCTGTTATCTGCATAAAATGTTCTTCTCGTTTGCTCCCTCCCAACTGAAATGAGCTGGAGTCTTGCTGAGGACAACAGTTTCCTGACATTGTGGTATAAAAATTCACATACAAATTGCTGTTGTAAAAATACTCGGTTTTGTTTTCATCGGCACGTACTTATCATGCTTTCTTTCCACCACAAGACGACTTTACTGCACTGAATTTAAAGCTATTACTTTAAAACCAGAAAGGAAGAATGCAAAAGATAAGCAGAACAAAAAACATTACCAAACTAAACATGATTCTATGAACCGTTCCGTCACAATAGCGCATTTTGGTGGACGATAAACTGTCCCAGGAATTATTGCGATAAGTGATATTGTCATTTTGAGATAATTTTCAAGTAATCTAATGGCAATTGCATAATAATGCAAGTACACCCTCTTAAATAGAAATAGACTCTTAATTTCAAACAAACTTAACAGTGGAACTGGAAGATATTTTAAATATCCAAAATAAATAAGTAAAATAATAAATAAAATGGATACTGAAGTCTCTGTAAGAAAACTGGCCTTCAAAAAAAAGCACCAGTTGAGACCAATAAACCAGACCAAAGCTTTTCTCACTCAGTCTTTGGCAGAAAGAGAGCAAAACAAAATAAACAATCATGCACATGGAAATGATTGAGCTTGTTTTAATTGATCATGATATAGTTTTATTGCTTATTGTGACAGACTTATCTGCCACTATTGGTTACACAAGCAGCTTTAATCATAAGAATTCACTTCTTTACAATGTCTCCAATGCCTTTCCTTATTTAGGACTTCTCTTTTTCTTGTACAGCAGAAGTCCCAAATGTGTTGCCACCTTTCCACATCACCTAATTTCCACTCCCATCAGAACATCTGCTCCAGATCCCCTATCATCCCTCTTGTGTATACAGCTGCCCTTTATCTGGTTCATTCTTTCTTGGTTAGTAATTCCTTGACTGGCTTTGTCTGCCAGTTTGTCTGCAAGGTGCAGGTTTCTCCGATTCCCTGTGTGTCTTAAAAGGTTTTTAAAGCAGAAAAGAATATAATGCAAAATTTCTTACGTTTTAGAAGTCAAAAAATGAGAAATGCGTGGCTTAGATTTCTTACTCTGATACCACCAAACAAAATTAAAGTACTGTGGGTTGCAAAAGTGAAAAGAAAAAAAATCAATTTCTTTGGGGTAATACACTCAGACTTACAGTTAAGAAAGCCCGGTAATTTTGGACTCTATCAGCGATGCACTGCATTAATATGCAATGAGTATCATCAGTTTAAGCCGTCATTATAAATCTGCTGTGTATTAGATGTAAAGAGATCATTAGTCGTGTACGTCTAATGATTTCACTTCACGGCTTAGCAGAAATGTGATTGAGAAAGCAGCAAAGACACCGAGTCAAGAGCACAGAGCCAAGCAGCTTCAAAGGTCGACAATTTAGCAATTAGAGCCAGACAGAAGATATCAATCAGCGGTGATATATACTTAAACGAGTGATGTGGTGATGGCACGGTACAACACGCACCCTCTGACAGACACACCACCCATAGATAATAGCAGCCCACAGTGGGAACTAAGTGAATTACTATGCCATCTTAGCGGAGTAGATTGGAAAGCGATGGATAGACGGACCAACATGAGCTCCTCACCGTAGAGGCCTTTGTTGTGCTTCCATGAGAACAGCTCACTTTTTTCCCCTCCCCCCCTGCCTATCAGCTATCTGTAACAGCTAAACCACAAGACAGGTCGATCGATAAGTGTCCATGCAAACCTGCCTTTTTGCTTCTTCGCTTTCATCGTGACCTATTGACAAAGAGCAGCAAATGTCAAAGCTCTCTAGTTACTCTTGTCAGGGACAGCGGCGGGGTCATATTAGGAAGGTCAAGAGTAATTCCTCTTGGATGCAAGGCTGGGGTTACCCAAGATGCCCCCTTTGATCGAACATTTTATCTCACGTATCATAGAAAATTGGGGGTTTTCCTCAGGCTTCCTCTTGCAGATTGGGACAAACAGCCATGCTGGATTAAGGTTCTGTCAGTGGATTGTAGAGTCTACATATTCTTTCCATACATATTCTTGAATGTTTCCTGAAACCACTTATTTCTATATATATTATAATTTTTTTTGAATGAAGTTCATCTATGATGGACACTCCAGTTTCTTCCAGAACTTCTTCTCCATGCTTTTTAAAGTTTAGTTTACATTTTGGGATCATTGTTCAAAACTCAACTCCCTCACAGATACCAGGACATTTTCACCTAGAACATCCTGATATCTAATTGAATCCATCTTCCCATACACACCCAGCTGGTTTTCAGTGCCAGAGGAACCAAAGAGGCCCCAAAGTCTCATCATGCGACACTGAAAGCAAGGTGTTGTCTTTGCAGATGCTTCGTTGTTCTCCCTGTAGACAAACTGCTGATCCATTGGACCTAAAAGTCTAGTTTTGTTTCTTTGCTCCACAGAACAAAAGCTCCTTTTGTTTGTTTTTACTGTTCTTATCAAGATGGAGATTACTTTTCTAGTGCTTAGAATCAGTATTGAGTTAAGTTGTTGTTGTTTAGTATGAGCTTTACTATGGAAGCTGAAGTCTTGCTTTAGGTTTTTTTCAGTCAGTTGAGAGCTTTTCAGCATCTCTTTGGCTGTCTCAAAGAAGGCTGAGACCAATCCAACATGCATTTTTAGAAACCTCTGAAATCAACCTTCCAAGCGAGACTTGCTTGAACGTAGCAGACAGTGGAGCGACTGTCACAGAGTGCATTGTCTGTCAAAACATCACAGTGTCAGTGAGATCATGCCCAAGCGTTCCCAAATGCAAGGTTAAATCAACTGGTCGCATTTTGCTAGCGATCCATCGAACGCCTCGTCAGTAGCCCGTCACCTTTCTCCACACAGCAAAGCTGCAAACACTATCGATCGCTTTCTCTCTGACTCTCACTGATTGTCTCTCCCTCGCTCTCTAAATCACCATCAAAAAAAAAAAAAAAAGCTACAGAGGAAACTCACAGCAGCAGATCAATATCTGCCTTGTTAATTCACTCACTGCCATCAAGGACACCATCAGGCTCACGATAAAAGCCTTGATGGAAACTATTTATACTGCCGAAGACGCAGTCCGCAGAAAAACTATGTGGATCGACAACAATCCGATTTATTTTGGCCTTTGAAATGCATGAAAACACGTCACGTTTCTTCTCAATTAGGGGTGTGGGGAAGGGTTCTGAAAAATAGCTTAATTGCAATGACTCAACCTCATCCTTATTCAATGAGTTCTATGCATCAAGTATCCACTTTTCAAGCTCTTTCAATCAGTAATCTGCCATGTTTGCACATCTCAAGGCCCAGACTGAGATAGCCAGAGCTTTAAACAGTGAAAGCTTAGGTAATGTTTGCCTAGTGACCATTTCCTTCACATATAAGATGCTTTCAGTCAGTCTGCTGACAGAGCAGGGTAAATTAAATGAACTAGGTCCATTAAAAACTGAAATATCTCAGTGGTGGGACAAAGTAAGCCCACATGAGCAGATGGTCGTAGCTCCCAATGCCGACACAGAGCTGTGAAACAAGTATGTGGATTTCAGCTTGAAATATATTGACTGATTGTAGTTGGATTTTATTACCGCACAGCTGAGAAACGATCAGAAATGAAGACTTTATTGCTCCGATTCTTCAATTTGCTGCACCTCTGCATATTTCTCTCATTCATTCTGTACTATAAAGTATGATGGCTTATTAAAGCCATTGCAGATGGTAAATTTTCCACCAAAAAACCCCCCTCAAAATCTTTTAGAATTTCAGAAATCTTCTAGAAAAAACTCGGAAATTTCTGAGCTCCAAAAGTCGAAAATGTTCTCTTTTTGAAACTCAAGGAATTTCCAAAAGTTAAAGATTTTTGACTTTACGAGCTCAGAAAATTTGAGATTATTCTGAAAATTTGAGTATTTTCCTGACAAATTTTCGACTTTTCAAGCTCAGAAATGTTCAAGTTTTTTATTTTTATTTTTTTATTTTCAAAAAAGTCTGAATTCTCACTTTTTCTCAGAATTTTGCCTTTTTTTTTCTTCAGAATTTACTTTACTCTCCGAATTCTGGCATCATTTTGAGAAAACAAATCCTCTCCCATAGTAAAGACCTTGTTTCAAGTGTATACATGAAACTTGGACACCAAATCCAGCACATTTTATGTAAAAACATATGACAGGAAAATGCCTAACTGATGCTTCTGAACTGGACAGAGACGGATGAAGTCTTCTGGCATCAGTCTTCGGACCAACAGGTCAAGCGAGATCCATTTTCACTTGTCTAATTTCTTTAATGGAGTAATTTAATTTTCCTGTGACAAGTACAGGCAGAACGATCCCCATCCCCATCTGTGCACAGCAGGCTTACTGACAAACTAACACACAGCATAGCAGACTTTCTTTTATCCTTAATCAATAGCACACTTTTTTCTAAAACATAACCCAGCTGTATGAAATGTCAGCAGGAAGCACTGCGTGGTAACGTGTAGAGAAATCCAGATTTATTGGGAGAGCGCTGATGAGAAAGGGGACCGAAGCCGCACGGCGATCCTTGCCAGTCCCATAAACGAGATGCTATTTCAGGCCATAAAAGCAAACGCCCCGGGGATGCTGGCGTAAAAAAGCGAAGGAACTCAAGAAGGGAACACCTCCGGAAAGACACGACGTCTGGGCAACCTAAAGCACCGAGATGCTTTTTATTTGTTTTATTTTAAAGCTGAAAACCAGGCGACTGAAAATCTTCATCTTCATTTGTAAAACCGAGAATTTTTCTGGTGGCTTTCTTTCATTTGGTTGTCAAAAAAGCACGCCCACGGTATGCACAGCATCGAAGACGCCCTCTGCTAAAAACAATCGGCAGCGTGAAGCTTTACTCGCTTCGGCGACTTAGCTTTAACCTTTGCTTGGTATCTTAATCTTTTACGGCTTGGTGAGGTGTCAGCTGGTGCTCGAGGTTCATGTAGATATAGGAAGAATAAACGGGAGACTGTACACTGCAAAGGTCACATCCACCCACACACAAACTGCAGGAAGGCAGGCCGCTTGTTTGAAACGTGTGAACGCTGCTTCTATCACTGATTATTCACCTTTAACATCTTCTATATGTGTATTTCCCTCTTTCCCTCGTCATATTTTGACATTCCTAAGTATTTTACCTCAGTAAATGAAAGCAAAACCAACAATGCATCAAAAATATTTTCATGTCCCTTAAGCATCTTCCCGTTTTGTAACATTACATCAACACACTACTTAAGAGGATTAGGCCACTGGAAAATGTATTTATTCTTTTTTTCAGAATTCTGACATTAAACTCAAAATTCTGACTTTACTGTTAAAAAGTATGTTTCTGACTTTTTCAGAAAACTTTAACAAACCTTCATGTATTGTTTTGGGAATTTTTGTGGCAGACCAACACAAGGTAGTGTGGTTTAAGTGAAAGGAAAATAATAAATGGTTTTCAGCATTTTTAATGTAAAAAAAAAAAATAAATAAAAAATCTAATTGTGGTTGCCCTCAAGCAAATGAAGCTGATGCAAATGGACACTTTGTCATTTTTTTTTTAAGATTTGCTTTATAATTGTTATGTTCTGTGTTTTCTGTGTAGTTATTTTTGAGGTTTCCTGTGTTTAGACCTGTTCCTGTCCTGTCTTCCCTGTTGATTGCTCCCCAGGTGTGTCTCATTCCCTGATCACCCTCCCTGTGTATTTAAGTCCACCTGTTGTCTTTGTCTCTTGTCGGGTCCTTGTCTAATGTCAGTTTTGTCTGTTGTGTGCTGGCCAGTTGAACTGGATGGTCCTGGTGAAGCTTAGCTCTCCTATTCAGTCTTCAGTGTCATCAGTGGCTACCGGTAATTGCTAATGCTAACCTCTCTGCCGTGCTGCCTGTCATCCTGGACTGTTTTGAGCTTCCTTCATTAAATCACATCATTTTCACTACAACCTGGGTTCAGCCTGTGTCTCTCCTCACCACCTCAAACCCACTTCCTGACAATAATGATGAATTCACATGAATGGAAAAAGGTTGGATACTGCACAGTATTTTTCCTTAGTTAGCGATGTTTCATTTCTTCCCCTTTTAAGGTCACTGTCCTAAAACATGACAAGGAAAGTTCTTTTTGTTGTTGGGAATAGCTTAAAAATGTTTTTAAACCAGCATAATAAAAAAAATGACCTAAAAACTCAAGACCTTTCTTCAATCAAGGCAAAAATCCTTAACCCTACAATAATTAGCTGCATGCTTTACAACAAAGTATTCTCATGTAAAAAACACAAGAATGGAGAAAATAATGGCCCTTGATTACTTTAAGCTTGGGTTCTACACAGTATGAAAAGTTTGAAAATCTTTGGTTTTGATCAGTGCATTTTAATGAAGTCCAGACCTAAATCCAGTTTTCAAATCTCCAACACTAATGAATAATTAACAGATGCTCTCTATCCAATCTGAGTGGACTGTATTGTAGCTGTAATGTGACGCAACATAAAAACTAACGGTACTGTATGCTTTAAGGGTAATTGCCTAGTTTTCTTTATAGAATGTCTAGCACAGATTTGGTCGCCTGCGATGTCTGATCCACAAAACGTTCTGCAGTCCCAGTCCGCGAGTTCAAAATGCAAATCCGGACGCCTGGATTAGCACTCTTCGTTCCTCCTCCCCCCTTCCTTCGAAGCATTATAAAACCTTTCTTAGACTGCCCCTAATCCCAGCAAGAAGTGTGGAGATTACCAAGATCCTCTGAATATCTCTGACATCGCTGTGTGCTGCAAGGAGTTTCTCTTGTTGGGTTTATTTGATAAGTGTCTTCAGTCTTGTCCCATATTTCGTCATAGGATTACGTCTTTAAACAAGATTTTTAAAATTCAATTTAAACAAGAAGGCTTCTTTCTACTGACAATCTGCAGCTTTTTTAAATTCTTGTTTCTGATATTATGAGATACTCTCATTCCTTACTCTGGAGAGAGCTTAACATCTCTTAATTGTACATTATTCAATCCAATAAAATAAACAAGGAAAAAGGTCAGTAAAGTTAAAATGATCACTTGCTAAGAAGTTATATTATGCCCATGTTCAAAGTCATTCTGCTATAGTATTTTCATATAAAAAAGGGGTTTCCATCCACTTGTATTATTACATTTCCTTTTATTTCCAAGGCATATAGGATTATTTTCTACTTCTTTTGGTTTTGTTTGTCCCTTTGTTCTCAAGTGACTAAAATTAGATTTGGCAAAGGGGGACTTTAGTATTTGATGTCTTTGTGAAATCTATTTTTGGTCATAAATGGTGAGTACTACACTAGTAGCTGTAAAATGTTACATTACCTCTAGCCAGTGAATTGGCTATGATATTTTGTTTCCATTTGACCACTCAAGATATATATATTTTTAGAATTATACAGATATTTCTGTAGTTAATTATTTCAGATTTATTTTTGTAAGTTTGTTTGTTTTAAAGCACTTTTCAAATGATGTAATTTATTTTGGGGGAAAAGCTATCCAGGCCACCATTATTGCCCTGTGTGCAAGTATATTAATCCACACCTCTGGTCCTAAAAACTGCCATCAAGTCTGCAGCACTATCACAATCGGATGTAACTCTGGAGTTTGACTAGGCCACCCCAAAGCATTTTTGTTCTTGGTCTGTTTTTGATGCAATTTTGCTTAAGTTTAAGATTAAAAACTGATGGGCAGATATTCTCCTTCCTTCCTTCATACTATGACCACCATGTTTAATAATTTGGTTATCCTTTTTGCCTATCTTTTTTTTTTGTTTGTTTTTTTTTGTTTAATTTTTGGCATACCTTCCAAAGAAATTCATTTTACGCCACAGACTGACTTTTTTGGAGGGTTTTGTACTTTAACGTCATCCCTATTTCTAGCATTTATGAAGTTAGCGTATTTATAGTATAGCTAACTGACATTTAAGCTAGCTATTGGAAAAGAGAAACACAATGTTCCATTAAATGTATTTCATTTTCTAGAAAGAACAAAAGTTTATTCCAACAAATCTCTAAATACAAGAAATCCTTATTGGGTTAATATTTCATACAAATGTACTTTTTGGTAATTTCATTCAGAAAAAGTTAATGGATTTAGCACACTGTTAAGCCTACATATTAATCTATAAAGTATATGATTTTGACATATAAAGTGTAGTAAACCTGGTAAGCGTTTTCTTTTTTGCATATTTTTTTATGTTGCAACAGACTGCACTAACAAGCTGGTGCTTTAAAACGCTGCCCAAATAGGAACACCAAATGTCAACACCTTATCAGCAAAAAGCTGACGTCATTTGCCCCGAATCCACCCGTAAGCCAGGGTTGTGTGAGAAAATGAGTGTGAATGCACACCAAACGCTGAATCTTTTTAATCTTCGTCAGCCTACTTTTCAAAAAGATCTACATCTTCACCTTTACCTAAAAATACACTTCTCAGGTTGAAAGGTGATAATAAAACCTGCAAGATCCACAATATAAATTTTTTTATTTTATTTGAATACCTGTAAGTGTCTATGCAAAATCAGAATAGTGAGGACAATAGAGTAATTTAAAAAATCTGTTCATAGCAATGATTTCAGAAAAGCTCAACAAATAAAATGCTGCCAAAGGTCATTGCGGTCTTCTTGTCCTCTAAGCTAAAGAACATACATAGCAAATACAATTTTGCCTACTCTCAAAGTTGATGTATTACAGTGTTTTAACCCACAAAATAACGACAATTTTGACTGTGATAATTATTGTTTAAAAATTATAAAAATGTTACTAGAAATAAGAACATTGACCATCTGACCTGTAAATAATATCCATCCAAAGTTTGGAGGACTTTTTACAATATCTTAGCAAATGATTTGATCGAAATTTCAGCTGATGTCTGAAAAAGATGCTAAAATTTTAGATATCTACACTTTAATTGATTAGGAATTTACCAGTAGTTTTCTTGTCGGCAATTATTGAGTTTTTTATTTAGCCTGGAGTCATTTTTACAATTTTATATTTATGTCTCCAAGTGGGACCACCACCTCCAGGAAGGTTGGGTGTTTTGTAACCTGGGTGGATGACAATAGTGGAGATTGGACGATCCTTGTTTCTGGTACCATAATCTGGCTCTTAGGACTTAGAATGCCACCTTTGGTTGAGCCATGCCAGGTAGGTGTGTGTGGGAAAACTCTTCAAGCAGTTTGGTCTCTTAAAACCAACTCTAGGAGTGCAGGACTCCTTTCTAATCCATAGATGTCCAGGTAAGCCGGACTGATGAATGAGGGGATTCTTGCAGACCTCTGGCTGATGCATCTGTGAAATCCTGTCTGGTGAGCAAGAGGATTGTTTCCTTATGATTTTGAGTTGCAAAAGGGAATGTTTTGACTGTTCATTAGCTAAGATTACCTAGTCTTGTTGGGGTTTGGACCTTAACGTTATTTTGAGGTTTGTTATTATTGGACATATGGCGTTGACTCTTTACAATTCTGTTAAAGAAAGAGTAGATGTGTCAACTTATCACCACCTGCTTGAGAGTTTAATTCGTTGGTGAGAGAGACTGCCCTACCGACCTGATGAACCCAAATGTGACGGTGAGCTCAGATCACCTGATCTACAGTGTATACCTTCAGAATAGTTAAACCCATGTCTCTAGGTTATCTTCAGTAACCTGGCATGGCTCACCCAAAGGTAACTTTCTAGTGGAGTAGAGAACAGGGTCAGTATGTCTTCCAGGACCTTTGGTCTGAAGGTCATTGGTTCCAGTTGTTTTGGCAACCAGAACGGATAGAAGTGGTGATAGAAGATGAGCATCAGAACAGGGAGTACTTTTGGGCTTATTTAGTACTTGGAACTCCTAAAACATCAGACAAGTACCAGGTGGCCAGAAGGACTACATCCAAGTCAGCTGAGGTTAGTCAGGTATCTTATTAGAGCCCTGCTGGGCTCCTTTCTTTGGAAGATTCCCTTTGGAGATTTTTTGGGTATGCCGAAAAAAATCTCCTGCTAAGAAGTGTATTAAACGCTGGGCCTCGAGGGCTGATGTTCTGCAACTTTTAGATATGTCTCTGCTTCAACACACCTGAGTCAAATAATAAGGTCATTAACAGGTCTCTAGAGAACTTGACTGCACTAAGGAGGTACTTCAACCATTTCAGTTAAGTGTGTTGTACGAGGGACAAATCTAAAAGTTGCAGGACACCAGCCATTAAAGCCTAGAGTTGAAAACCCTGGCACTAGTGAGAAAGTATATCCTTTGTGGCCAAGTATCCGCCAGAATGAGCTGGAGAGTTTAGTTGGGCAGAGAGATGTCCAGGATTCTCTCATTGACCTGCTACCCCTATGAGCCAATCTCTGATTACTGGAATGCAGTGACAGAGGATGGACTTTTATTTTATTATCTTTCTGTATTTTAAAACTGAAACCTTTAGTGCTGTTGTCACCCCAGTTATTATATTCTTACCAGAAGAATAGCTCGAACCTTAAGTACGGTGCCTTTTTTTAAAAGTACAAGTACAAGCTGAAATCTGAAATAATGAGGTTCATTACAAGGTTACACTTTCTAAGTGCTCCATATGAGGCCTGCGGCCGAGATTAAGCGTGGCAGAACAGTGACTGAAGCAGGTTTACCGTCTGGTCTTACAACAATTACATTACCTGCTGTGATGCGAGTGCTGTAACCCCATGCTGAAAGAAAAGCCCTACAAAAGCAATTAGTTAGCATTCAAAGACACTTCTTCTGGGTTTTAGTTTAGATTTTTTTCTCAAGTTGAAAAAGAAAAGAACTCATGAAGATGGATAGATGTAAATGGATAAAGGATGGAAAGAGCAAAGGAAGACACCAGCTAAAGAAGACTTGGTTACAAATCTCTTAATCAAATCTCTTTACTAGCTTGTTGGTGTGCTCTGTAAACAAGATTCACATACCGCATTAATCTAACAAGCTCTCGTTAACTAGGGAGCTCACTGGTGCTTGTTCCCTTCCAGTTCTTGGTCGTTATTCCTGCATATCAGAACATACTTATCTGTCAAAGACACAACATAGAACATTCCCAGTGCAGGCGTGGAGGCACTTATGTAACATTGAGCAGTTGTCTGCGTTTTTCACGCTTTCATTAGTGGTGGAAGGATGTGTAGGAGAGAGGTGATTTCAAGGTGACTGTAAAGTGCATCTCTAAAGCAGACAGATGGAGTGTCTGTGTAACGGACCAGCAGGAACGGGAACATACACCAAATGTACAAAATATTCGTCTTTTCCTGTGATGGCGGTAAGATTAGTTTAGGTGAAAGCCTAAAGATCCCTTCACGGATTACCTCTGTTTATGTTTTCTTGCCACGTTGAAATATTTTAGCTTTCAAGCATTTTTTTTAATATTAAAGAAAAATAGTAGTTAAAAAAATCACGTGAAATCGTAGCCCTTTTCCAATAAATGAGAATAAATATTCCCACCATGACAAAATTTTACATATTTAAGGCCGCCCTGCATTTTGAATGAATCAAACACATCTTGTGGCCTCAATTTTAGATGCAAGAATTTAAGACTTTTTTTAAGAAATTGAAAACTGGATTCTGCATTTAAACAACTTATGTCTGTCTGATGTCAAAAATCTGATCTGAAGCTCAACAATGTGTCCACTGACAAACAATACCGTCCTACATTTTGTACTCCTAATATTCTGTAAGCAGTATGAAGAGAGTAGTGAAGAATTTGTGGGTCATCCTCCCATAAGAACCCCTCCGAGGCCCAGATATTTCATTAGTTGATAGATGGTGAAGAATTAAGCGAGTAGCAAATTTAGACAGCTCCGCATATTTCTGTCTATTAAATAACCGCCCCGCAGAAACATTATGGCCACAAAAACATAAAGTTTAAAGTCTACAGCATAGAATTATACTACACAAGACATTTTTACTCACCTTGTTTTGCTTTTTTATCATTAGAAAATGCAGAATTTTACCACTTTATGCCCTAAATAGAAGGCGGAACTTTTTTTTATTAATCAGTATGATTCCAATAGAACCATAGATGCAGTGTTTATTGATCTGACCCCAGGTAATCATCAAGATTTTAAGAGGTTGGCTATAAGACAAGCTGGGATGAAACAACCCCCTGTGTTTAAATCGTTGGACCAAAAAAATGCTCATACTTTCCATCATTTTGTTGGTTTAGTGCAACAAAATGCCAGTCTGCTCATCCCTTAACCATAACGCTTGGCCCTCTATTTCCAACTATTGCCACAAAGTGCTACAATGTCTTACAGATGGTCTTTGAAGAAGTTGTAGGTAAACAAGTGCAAACTCCAGATGGCGATATAAAGAAGTCTCACGTCTTATTAGTAAAATTACTTTTAGCAGACTCATGAATCACACCTTTCTATGCACACTTAGAGAGTTCTTTCAGTTTTTATATATTTATTTAATTGGTTAAACAAAATCTGTTAACTAAAGCTTATAGGGAGAAATATAATGTCTATTATTTCAAGTAATTAGAACAAATATCTAACAAAGCAAACTAATGGTGAACATGGTGCCTGAAGAAACCAGGAATGATCAGCCTATCAAAAGTAGATTTTTGACCAATTTGCAGGTGATGACAGTGAACTACATGGAGTCTGAAACTGACCATTCACCAAAAGTTTTAACTTCATACATTTTACATACGATTAGAACAGTCAGTAGCTATTCTACTAAATCAGATAGTACTACAGTAGCATTGTGTGGATAGAGATACTTTAGTGTCAGAAAGAAGAAAATAAAGAAAATAAAAGTTGGTTTTGATGTGCAAACATTTGCAGTAGAGGAAATAAAACAATCAAGGCAAAAACAAAGTGAGTAAATTAGTAAATTAGTTTTCTCCTTTTTGAGCTTTTAAACTATCTGCCATGACACATGTAGGATTTCAAAATGTTGGGAATCCTATATGTAGGAATCCTTGAAAGACTCAAGGTAGAAATATTTCCAGTTTAGAAATGACATGGAGAAGCTACTGTTACATCTAGCAATGGTAATGGTGGTAAAGGCTAAAATTGCTTGTAAAAATATTTTTAACAAGTTCCCTAATCAAATATTTTAGAGTTTTTCTCCGCTTATTTTATTGAGCTGTTTGTATCTTCAGTCTGCCTTTCCAATTTACATAAATTGTCGATGTTTTTTCACTATTGGTAAGGGTTGAAGAAGTTGAACTGATGAGATGGATAATGGAGAACAGGGCAGGTGCTCTGAAATATGCATCAGCTCCTACTCCAGAGAACATAAATAGGCTTAAACCTAAGAAATCATTGCAACTTATAAATATTATAAATTTAGAAAGTTCCATGTGATGGTAAACAACCTTAATTTGACAGAAAATCCATAACCCTCAACTCATGTTTGATAGTTTTCCAAGACCTGAGCTTTTACAGGCCTTCTTCCCTTTATGCTGTGTAAATAATTTACCAGGAAGAAACAGGGAATCAACTGAGTACTACATATTAGAGTATCAAAGTATAGTTTTATATTACACAATACACATATATATATAAATAGATTGATAGATATCCCATAAGCCTCATTTTGAAAACTGTATCAAAACCTTCTGGATGTAGCCTCAAGACAAGTGTGGGCGGTCTCCTTCCCGTTCACGTCTGACTGCATCCTTCTTGCTATATATGCAACCTGTATAAGATGAGGTATCCTTTCAGATAAACATATTGTGAAAATTTGGACCTCTATAGCAATAAGATGAGAGAAAAATGTCTGAATTCACAGTTGTCTCATAACATCAGGTAGAGGAAAACTTGGTGACCAAAAAAAGCATTACAGAGACCAAAAAAAAAAAAAAAAAAACCATGACTGCAAACATGCACACTCATGCACAAACTCAGCTCAATTCCCCGCGCTGCCATCTACGTCTGTGTCACAATCCATGATGGACCTTGAAGTGACAGGAAAAGAGCCTTTCAGTACCGACAGAGCCCGGTGAGAGCGCGGATCATCCCTATGTGGCCCTTACTAGGCAATCTTAACCTTAAAAGACCAGGAACCTTCACCGAATTGTTTTTCTTTTTTTCATGCGCGTTATATATATATAGATATATATATATACTGCTTATTTGACATTTCTGTCTTTAAAGCTGTGCAGTCAGGAAACCAAGTGGGCATCATCCTCGGGGAAATCAAAACTCAGAACGACAGATTTGTGACACAGGTCGCCTGGCAATTTCTCAGAAAACGACCGAGTTATGATGCATTTGGCTCAAATTCGACACCCTCCTTTGTAAAACAGACATATTGTAAATGGAGGAATCACTATAAGTGCTAGTAAACAGGTTGAGATCTGTCCTTGAGGAAACCGCTGAATCTCTCCGAGGAGTTGGCCCTGTGAACTCCTTATGGCGCAGTAATAAAGGATGTTTCACTCCAATATCAAATCATCTGAAATATAAGGCAATCCTGAAGGAAAGCCTGTTAGAAGCAGATGGTTCTGAACCAATGAAATGGTTCAAATCAAATCATATCTATATCTTTAGAATGTCCTAGTCAAAGTGCAGACCTGAATCCAATTGAGAATTTGTAACAAAATTGCCCAAGAGTGGATGTTTTCCACCTATACCTTTTCCCAATAGTTTTGTCAAAATAACAACTTCATTTCCCGATGGTTTTCTTGAGATAATAAGTTAATCTGGAGAAACCAACCTTTGTTTTCTGGAGATTGCGAGATGACTGATCTGATCACTAAACCTGATTCATTTTCATGTTCATTCCTTCAAATGCCTTCTGCCGTGGCACACATCTTATGTTGAGAAACCAGACTTTGTTTTCTTGAGATTAACTCCTTATCTCAACAAAATCATTGGGAAATTAGCTCATTATCTTGAGAAAACAACTGGGGAAAAAGCACATGCGGAAAACAGGAAATGAAGTCATGAACTCATTAAAAGCATTGGGAAATTAACTCGCCATCCTCTAGAAACAGGAAATTGACTCACTATCTCAAGAAAACAAGAAATTAAGTCACTATCTTGGGAAAACCATTGGGAAATGAAGTTGCTATATCAAGAAAACCATTGGAAAGTTAATTCGTTATCTCAAGAAAACACTAAAATAACTCAGTTCCAACAAAGTCATTATCTCTAGAAAACCATTGGGATCTGAACTCGTTATCTCAAGAAAACGGGAAATTAATTCGTTATCTTGAGTAAAAGGGAAATTAACTCGTTATTTCGACAAAACCTTTAGGAAATCATTACCTCAAAAACAGGAAATTAACTCCTTAACTCAAAAAAAACTCGAAGTTACGTAGTGATCTTGAGAAAACCATTAAGAAAATAACTTATCTCGAGAAAATGAGGAAAAATTATATACGCTCTCGTTTTCCGTATGTAACCAATACTTTGTGCTGATAGATGCACATTATATAGAGGCTGTCAATTGACAAAATGCAAGCAGTCTTGAGGAATATTCACTTATCAACACCCACATGTGCCAGTTGAGCACTTACTTGCTCTGTGAAACATGACTCTGAATAAAATGCACATTTGATTCCATCTTTAATCATGAACTCAAGGCAGCCAGCAGTGCTGTTCTTTGATGACTGCTGTTTTCCTCTTGTCCAACATTATACTGAATGGACAAGTGACGGCTGGAGTGCTGTTGACTCACCCATGGTGTTGATTTTTAAGACACCTCTTCAAAACTATTTCCAAGTGTTAAATTAAGTCTGACGGCTGCCACTTAGGGGGGCAAATGGATTCCTGAGGATTCTTTAAGGCCCTCCTTGGTCTCGCCGACACACGCTGGTGCTCTCAGTAACATATGGAGATTTGCTCTCTGAACTAGCTGCAAGCCAAATTGGCTTCGAACACATAAGCCACACACCTCAGAGGACCCTGTCGGCTTAAGTGATTTATTCTCTTAAGATTAGCCATGTTGCTGCTGTAATTACAGGAAACTGAAACAGACCTTTCAGATCAGCAGGAGCCCTTTTTCCTCCTGGCTGGGCCCCGAATGCGTTAGAGGCGACTCTCCGGTGCTGACGTGTGCTGTGCTTGTTAACGCCGCATCTTTATCACCTTTTTACCCGGCTATACTTGCCAATAAGGCATCACACACCCAATTTCCTGTTATGTGACTTTATTTGGAGTCGTCTGATGTTTTTGTGGCCAATAAGGGTAAATAAGATAAATCTTGTGTAAGACCTGTTAAAACTACCAAGTCAAACAGAAAAAACTTATAATTTATCATGGTAAGTGAAGCTTCTGATTATCTGAAGTAACATAAAATACATATGCTTTGCTGTTTAAAGAACAGATATCACCTGCCCAATAATAATAGTAATAATACATAAAGCTTCATTTAGTGAGTAATAGTCCATCTTTAAAGGTGGCCAAAAAAAGACAGTTTGGGTATTCAATGTTGGCTAATGGTAAAAAAAAATGGTTTAACTTGGAAAATTTTAACCAGTAATGTTTATTTCTACTTGAATGTTGGTACAGTCAAAGACACAAAGTGTTTGTTTTTTTTTACAGGGGAAACAATGACGACTTAAAACAATAAGCTCACTTTTAATTCAACAGGTAGAAACAACTTTTCCATACGATGCCAGCCCCAAGGATTTTTAACATTTTCTACTGTTAATTTTAATAAGCCAAACCTTGAACATCTTTTAAAAGTTTTTACTTTTTTATTTCTATTAGCTTTCTATCATTGTGCGTTCACTGGCATAAAGAAGCTGAAAATTTCACATGAAACAGTGAATTAGGAGGAGGCTTTGTGTTTTCATCCAATGGCAAATGTTGAGAATTGCTTCATTTTTTTTTTTTACTAATTACTTCATTTTCTCTTTTTTATTTTCATTTTGTTGTCATCTACATGTGTTGGTGCGTTCAAAAACATAAAGAAAACCAGATTTTTCAATTGAAATGCTAGAAACTGAGATATTTTTATGTCTAAAATACTTCAAAACAATATTGTAGAAGTACTAATATAATGAAGATTCAGGCTGAATAATGACATCCAGAAACAACCTTATTTGCTTAATGTTACCTTTCGATTTGACATGTTTAAATATAAGAATTATATTTATGTATTCATTTTTTTACTTTAGCTGTGTCAGCTCTTGATGTTGGTGGACTGAATGTCATAAAAAATAGGACATTTTGACAAAAGTGAGATTTTTATTGCAGAAATGAAAGGGGGGAAAAGTCCGTTACATATCAGATGGGTGTTTTGTTTACATTTTTAATTAATAACTTATATATCCATCCATCCATTTTTGCATATTCACTTAATCATTGCAAGGTGACCAAGAGACAAATCAATCTAAAAGTGGTGATTTTGAACTATCAGAGGAAGGTAGAGTACCCAGAGAGAACATGCAATCGCCATGCAGAAGGATCTTCTTGCTGCAAAGCAACAACTCTACAAATTGCGTCACAGTTAAGTCCCCCCTCCGACTCTCTCATACCTCCAAACTACAACTATAACTGCATTTAATGACATAAAGAAAATCTGAATATGTACATTCAATATAGTAAAGTATTTGTGGCACAAAATTGAGCACACAACTTCTTTATTACATTGTCTCAAATACCTTTTTTTCTTTCGTTTTTTTTTGCTGAGTCATTGTTGCATAAAGAAAGTTGCAATTTGAACAAAGGAAAGTAAGACTTACATATTGTTTTATTATGCTAATTTTAGGATAGTTTTTTTTCTCCTCGTCTCCCTTCATTGGAACATCTAGTTACCCTAAAAAAAACATCAAAACTGTTCAAAACGGTTTGAATTTAGAATTGGAAATTGACTTTCTTATTGTGAATTAAAACGATATTAAGTCAAAGTGTCACATTATTTTAAAGTGAATTATCCAAAAATAACCTCTAAATACCCCTATCTGCACTGGGATAAAGTGAATGAATGCAACATAATTTTGCATTCAAATTACAGTTTGACTTGTTTTTAATTTTTCTTTGCACTCTTTAAAAAAATTGTTGTTGAATTGTTGAAACTGACAGGACAGATCAATGCCTGCATATTTGGCTGCTTACGCACTGAATTGTTTGTGCGCCTGGCTAATACGAAAATCAGAGTGTGGTGCACTCACTTTTTGTTCTTCTGGACATTCTTCTTGTCCTTGTCCTTCTTGTTCATCACAACCGGCACGCAGCTCGTCAGCTCCGTCCAGTCGGCGTGCAAGCCGCAGCTCCAGCCAGTGGAGAACCGGGAGAAGAGCCACGACTCGGCTTTGCCTGGCCGGTGGCAGGTGCACTTCCTCTGGCCAGGCATGCAGTCACACGGCTGCTCCAGCTGGATGTTTTTCACCAGGTGCCTACCGAAAGTCGTCCCGCCGGTCTTCTGAATGTGCAGGAACACCATCACATCATCCCCTCGGATGTTGAAGTCGACGTGCCTGTCCAGGTCCCGCTCCGTGAAGTTGAACTTGGATGTGATTTTGGCCGGGAAGTCCTCGTCCGCCTCCGGCTCCGAGTAAAGCGAGTCGAACGCCGGCAAGCGCTGCTGGACGAGCCCCTTCTCGTCACTTCTGAAGCGGCAGGTGTTGCTGTCCGCCGGGCACACATACTGGTAGCCGATCATTAGGAAAATGACCGCAGCAATGGGGATGAAAATGAGTCTGCTGAACTTCTCCTCCATGGTGGGGGTATGTGAATCACGCCACCGGCACAAACCTGAACGTGATGCCCGAGTCGCGCGCCTGTCGCCCCGGTCTCATCCTGCACGTTCAGCCTGGACTCGCGATGCTGCCGCCAGCTGAAACTGAAGCTGAGGTCCCAACATGAACACTTCCAGCACTGGACTGGCCTCGTCCCGCACCAGAACACCTCACTCCGCAAACTTCACGCTGTCAATAAAGCAACGAAGGCTAATGACACATGTTTCGCTTTTAAAAAGTGACAAACTGTCAGCGGCAGTCTTTCGCAATGCAACCGGGACGGAAACGATTCATCCCCGCGTTCAAGCGTCCGTGCTCGGCTGACCTGCCAATTGCTGATCGGTATCTGAGCTGGTGGGTCCAACGTCAAGTTCACCAAAATCAACAATGGGAGTTCCGGTTTAGACTTTCTAAATAAAACGTGAACTTACTTAGTCACATTTTCTTCCTATCATTTTTTTATGACAGATATTTTTTTGAAGTTAAAAGAAATAAAAAAGAATGACGCAACATTTGCTTGTCGAGTAAACTGAAGGTGGTCTAATGCCTTTGATCTGTTTTTCTTCCAGCATATTACCAATCACCCTTTGTTGCTATAGATGGCTTATGTAGGTTCTATATAAGTTTTTAATTCATATTCTGCATTAATAAAAATACAATTATTTTTAAAAAGTATTTAAACATTTTCATATTTTGTCAGATCACAACCAAAACTTCAGGATCTAAAGCAATATACAAACTCAAAGTAGCACTTAAGGATAAAGTAGTAGGAAAAGGAAACATTATTTTCATAACATTTTACGGGGTATTTTTTTTAAAAGAAAAATTTAAAAATATGGCATGCAATAAAAAAAATCCAGTCACACCAACCACCTACTTAGTAAATTAAGCCCACATTTTTAACTTCAGTGAATCCTATTCTTTTGTCATACTTCTTTCTGCTCATTTAAAAATGTGAAATACCAGAAGAAAAAAACTTTTTAAAGGGTCTGGATTAGGTCAATTTTGCATTTATTTTTCTGTGCAAGTAAAAATAAATAAGGGAGACACATTGACTAAGTTAAAGTTGTCTGCATTTTATTTTGAAGAGCCACTCGTAGCATTTTCGGTGTGGATTTGGCTAACTTGACCCAACATCTGCGCCAGTCATCTGTCCCGGCTGCCGAGTCCATGACGCAACGGCTACTCTAATCACACACACACGAAAACACACACACATTAAATGAAATATCTGGGGAATAAAAGCTTGCAGGAGTAGTGAGATTTTCTTTAATCTAGGAATTGTTTTGGGAAGCATAAGCAGGATTTTGTAAATGATATACATGTCAACAGAATTTTTGTTCATTTAAGTCTTTTTTTGCGAGTACAAAACTATGTATATCCATTGGTATATTGTTGTTTCTTTTATGCCGTTTGGTTTTAACTTCGTGCTGTTTGTTGCACATCTACGGGAGATTATGCCTCAGATCCAAGTGAGGACAAGTGGAGATGTTATAAGCAGGTCTCCACGGAGATCAGGAACAACGCCTCTCCATCATTTAGTTTCCCATGCTGCCGCGCTCCAAAGCCTCAGGGTGAGCACCAGTCAATTCATTTCAGCACCATGGACAGATTCCAACATGTCAAGTCAATAATTGGCACCGTATGTGAGGGAAATGTGCAAGAGCGCTCACAGCCACCATCCCACATAGGTTTCCCTTTACCACTGATACAGATTGACTCGAGCTTTTAATGAAGATCGAGCGAAATTTACAGCATTGTGTGGACAGCAGAGGCTAGAACTAAAGGCATTTTAGTCGTCTGTAATGGATTTTCTTTAAGCCTGTGCTGATCAAAAGCTTTTGTTATTTTGCCTAAGATGCCCTCCATCAAGGGATTTAACCAGGCGGCACTCTGGTGTGCATTGTATTCAATCCTCTTTCATCACTGAGTGCTCTTTGCCCCCTCCTCCTGACATTGACTTAATCTGTATAGGAGTTTAGTCTGTGCCTTAATTTGTTTGTGCCATCCTCTCACATCCTGGGGAAGTCGGGGGTTGGCATGAGAGGAATCTGTTATGAAAAGTATCACAATTAGAGGCATTTCCTAAAGGTCAAGCTGAAACAAAACCATTGGACTTTGCCAAGGTGATGATAACGTCTTATGTCAGCATGCACTTTACCTGCAAGACCTCGTTCAAGAATGATGCAAAGCTCACTTTATGGAAAAAAAACTGCTTTTTTTTTTTTGCCTATTAAAGTCAGAGCCCCGATGTGAAAGAGACTCCTTTAATGTTCCGAGCAGTGAGGCGAGACTTGTGTTGTTCTGACTGTGCGGCAGAGGTATTTACAAGGTCCCCGGCGCTTGGTGCATACTGCACGCCTTTATGAGAAATAACCCTCGGGAAGTGCTGACTCTGCTGGTCGCGGCAGTGTGCGGCGCTCCGAGAAATGAGACTGAAAATTTCGCAGAAATGATGATTGGATTGGTGCGGGGTTTCTGCTAATGCGTTTTAGTTCTTTTCCAATTTCAGCANTTAACGTCATCCCTATTTCTAGCATTTATGAAGTTAGCGTATTTATAGTATAGCTAACTGTCATTTAAGCTAGCTATTGGAAAGGAGAAAAACACAATGTTCCATTAAATGTATTTCATTTTCTAGAAAGAACAAAAGTTTATTCCAACAAATCTCTAAATACAAGAAATCCTTATTGGGTTAATATTTCATACAAATGTACTTTTTGGTAATTTCATTCAGAAAAAGTTAATGGATTTAGCACACTGTTAAGCCTACATATTAATCTATAAAGTATATGATTTTGACATATAAAGTGTAGTAAACCTGGTAAGCGTTTTCTTTTTTGCATATTTTTTTATATTGCAACAGACGGCACTAACAAGCTGGTGCTTTAAAACGCTGCCCAAATAGGAACACCAAATGTCAACACCTTATCAGCAAAAAGCTGACGTCATTTGCCCCGAATCCACCCGTAAGCCAGGGTTGTGTGAGAAAATGAGTGTGAATGCACACCAAACGCTGAATCTTTTTAATCTTCGTCAGCCTACTTTTCAAAAAGATCTACATCTTCACCTTTACCTAAAAATACACTTCTCAGGTTGAAAGGTGATAATAAAACCTGCAAGATCCACAATATAAATTTTTTTATTTTATTTGAATACCTGTAAGTGTCTATGCAAAATCAGAATAGTGAGGACAATAGAGTAATTTAAAAAATCTGTTCATAGCAATGATTTCAGAAAAGCTCAACAAATAAAATGCTGCCAAAGGTCATTGCGGTCTTCTTGTCCTCTAAGCTAAAGAACATACATAGCAAATACAATTTTGCCTACTCTCAAAGTTGATGTATTACAGTGTTTTAACCCACAAAATAACGACAATTTTGACTGTGATAATTATTGTTTAAAAATTATAAAAATGTTACTTGAAATAAGAACAATGACCATCTGACCTGTAAATAATATCCAACCAAAGTTTGGAGGACTTTTTACAATATCTTAGCAAATGATTTGATCGAAATTTCAGCTGATGTCTGAAAAAGATGCTAAAATTTTAGATATCTACACTTTAATTGATTAGGAATTTACCAGTAGTTTTCTTGTCGGCAATTATTGAGTTTTTTATTTAGCCTGGAGTCATTTTTACAATTTTATATTTATGTCTCCAAGTGGGACCACCACCTCCAGGAAGGTTGGGTGTTTTGTAACCTGGGTGGATGACAATAGTGGAGATTGGACCATCCTTGTTTCTGGTACCATCTGTCTCTTAGAACTTAGAATGCCACCTTTGGTTGAGCCATGCCAGGTAGGTGTGTGTGGGAAAACTCTTCAAGCAGTTTGGTCTCTTAAAACCAACTCTAGGAGTGCAGGACTCCTTTCTAATCCATAGATGTCCAGGTAAGCCGGACTGATGAATGAGGGGATTCTTGCAGACCTCTGGCTGATGCATCTGTGAAATCCTGTCTGGTGAGCAAGAGGATTGTTTCCTTATGATTTTGAGTTGCAAAAGGGAATGTTTTGACTGTTCATTAGCTAAGATTACCTAGTCTTGTTGGGGTTTGGACCTTAACGTTATTTTGAGGTTTGTTATTATTGGACATATGGCGTTGACTCTTTACAATTCTGTTAAAGAAAGAGTAGATGTGTCAACTTATCACCACCTGCTTGAGAGTTTAATTCGTTGGTGAGAGAGACTGCCCTACCGACCTGATGAACCCAAATGTGACGGTGAGCTCAGATCACCTGATCTACAGTGTATACCTTCAGAATAGTTAAACCCATGTCTCTAGGTTATCTTCAGTAACCTGGCATGGCTCACCCAAAGGTAACTTTCTAGTGGAGTAGAGAACAGGGTCAGTATGTCTTCCAGGACCTTTGGTCTGAAGGTCATTGGTTCCAGTTGTTTTGGCAACCAGAACGGATAGAAGTGGTGATAGAAGATGAGCATCAGAACAGGGAGTACTTTTGGGCTTATTTAGTACTTGGAACTCCTAAAACAGCAGACAAGTACCAGGTGGCCAGAAGGACTACATCCAAGTCAGCTGAGGTTAGTCAGGTATCTTATTAGAGCCCTGCTGGGCTCCTTTCTTTGGAAGATTCCCTTTGGAGATTTTTTGGGTATGCCGAAAAAAATCTCCTGCTAAGAAGTGTATTAAACGCTGGGCCTTGAGGGCTGATGTTCTGCAACTTTTAGATATGTCTCTGCTTCAACACACCTGAGTCAAATAATAAGGTCATTAGCAGGTCTCTAGAGAACTTGACTGCACTAAGGAGGTACTTCAACCATTTCAGTTAAGTGTGTTGCACGAGGGACAAATCTAAAAGTTGCAGGACACCAGCCCTTAAGGCCTAGAGTTGAAAACCCTGGCACTAGTGAGAGTACGTATATCCTTTGTGGCCAAGTATCCGCCAGAATGAGCTGGAGAGTTTAGTTGGGCAGAGAGATGTCCAGGATTCTCTCATTGACCTGCTACCCCTATGAGCCAATCTCTGATTACTGGAATGCAGTGACAGAGGATGGACTTTTATTTTATTATCTTTCTGTATTTTAAAACTGAAACCTTTAGTGCTGTTGTCACCCCAGTTATTATATTCTTACCAGAAGAATAGCTCGAACCTTAAGTACGGTGCCTTTTTTTAAAAGTACAAGTACAAGCTGAAATCTGAAATAATGAGGTTCATTACAAGGTTACACTTTCTAAGTGCTCCATAAGAGGCCTGCGGCCGAGATTAAGCGTGGCAGAACAGTGACTGAAGCAGGTTTACCGTCTGGTCTTACAACAATTACATTACCTGCTGTGATGCGAGTGCTGTAACCCCATGCTGAAAGAAAAGCCCTACAAAAGCAATTAGTTAGCATTCAAAGACACTTCTTCTGGGTTTTAGTTTAGATTTTTTTCTCAAGTTGAAAAAGAAAAGAACTCATGAAGATGGATAGATGTAAATGGATAAAGGATGGAAAGAGCAAAGGAAGACACCAGCTAAAGAAGACTTGGTTACAAATCTCTTAATCAAATCTCTTTACTAGCTTGTTGGTGTGCTCTGTAAACAAGATTCACATACCGCATTAATCTAACAAGCTCTCGTTAACTAGGGAGCTCACTGGTGCTTGTTCCCTTCCAGTTCTTGGTCGTTATTCCTGCATATCAGAACATACTTATCTGTCAAAGACACAACATAGAACATTCCCAGTGCAGGCGTGGAGGCACTTATGTAACATTGAGCAGTTGTCTGCGTTTTTCACGCTTTCATTAGTGGTGGAAGGATGTGTAGGAGAGAGGTGATTTCAAGGTGACTGTAAAGTGCATCTCTAAAGCAGACAGATGGAGTGTCTGTGTAACGGACCAGCAGGAACGGGAACATACACCAAATGTACAAAATATTCGTCTTTTCCTGTGATGGCGGTAAGATTAGTTTAGGTGAAAGCCTAAAGATCCCTTCACGGATTACCTCTGTTTATGTTTTCTTGCCACGTTGAAATATTTTAGCTTTCAAGCATTTTTTTTAATATTAAAGAAAAATAGTAGTTAAAAAAATCACGTGAAATCGTAGCCCTTTTCCAATAAATGAGAATAAATATTCCCACCATGACAAAATTTTACATATTTAAGGCCGCCCTGCATTTTGAATGAATCAAACACATCTTGTGGCCTCAATTTTAGATGCAAGAATTTAAGACTTTTTTTAAGAAATTGAAAACTGGATTCTGCATTTAAACAACTTATGTCTGTCTGATGTCAAAAATCTGATCTGAAGCTCAACAATGTGTCCACTGACAAACAATACCGTCCTACATTTTGTACTCCTAACATTCTGTATGCAGTATGAAGAGAGTAGTGAAGAATTTGTGGGTCATCCTCCCATAAGAACCCCTCCGAGGCCCAGATATTTCATTAGTTGATAGATGGTGAAGAATTAAGCGAGTAGCAAATTTAGACAGCTCCGCATATTTCTGTCTATTAAATAACCGCCCCGCAGAAACATTATGGCCACAAAAACATAAAGTTTAAAGTCTACAGCATAGAATTATACTACACAAGACATTTTTACTCACCTTGTTTTGCTTTTTTATCATTAGAAAATGCAGAATTTTACCACTTTATGCCCTAAATAGAAGGCGGAACTTTTTTTTATTAATCAGTATGATTCCAATAGAACCATAGATGCAGTGTTTATTGATCTGACCCCAGGTAATCATCAAGATTTTAAGAGGTTGGCTATAAGACAAGCTGGGATGAAACAACCCCCTGTGTTTAAATCGTTGGACCAAAAAAATGCTCATACTTTCCATCATTTTGTTGGTTTAGTGCAACAAAATGCCAGTCTGCTCATCCCTTAACCATAACGCTTGGCCCTCTATTTCCAACTATTGCCACAAAGTGCTACAATGTCTTACAGATGGTCTTTGAAGAAGTTGTAGGTAAACAAGTGCAAACTCCAGATGGCGATATAAAGAAGTCTCACGTCTTATTAGTAAAATTACTTTTAGCAGACTCATGAATCACACCTTTCTATGCACACTTAGAGAGTTCTTTCAGTTTTTATATATTTATTTAATTGGTTAAACAAAATCTGTTAACTAAAGCTTATAGGGAGAAATATAATGTCTATTATTTCAAGTAATTAGAACAAATATCTAACAAAGCATACTAATGGTGAACATGGTGTCTGAAGAAACCAGGAATGATCAGCCTATCAAAAGTAGATTTTTGACCAATTTGCAGGTGATGACAGTGAACTACGTGGAGTCTGAAACTGACCATTCACCAAAAGTTTTAACTTCATACATTTTACATATGATTAGAACAGTCAGTAGCTATTCTACTAAATCAGATAGTACTACAGTAGCATTGTGTGGATAGAGATACTTTAGTGTCAGAAAGAAGAAAATAAAGAAAATAAAAGTTGGTTTTGATGTGCAAACATTTGCAGTAGAGGAAATAAAACAATCAAGGCAAAAACAAAGTGAGTAAATTAGTAAATTAGTTTTCTCCTTTTTGAGCTTTTAAACTATCTGCCATGACACATGTAGGATTTCAAAATGTTGGGAATCCTATATGTAGGAATCCTTGAAAGACTCAAGGTAGAAATATTTCCAGTTTAGAAATGACATGGAGAAGCTACTGTTACATCTAGCAATGGTAATGGTGGTAAAGGCTAAAATTGCTTGTAAAAATATTTTTAACAAGTTCCCTAATCAAATATTTTAGAGTTTTTCTCCGCTTATTTTATTGAGCTGTTTGTATCTTCAGTCTGCCTTTCCAATTTACATAAATTGTCGATGTTTTTTCACTATTGGTAAGGGTTGAAGAAGTTGAACTGATGAGATGGATAATGGAGAACAGGGCAGGTGCTCTGAAATATGCATCAGCTCCTACTCCAGAGAACATAAATAGGCTTAAACCTAAGAAATCATTGCAACTTATAAATATTATAAATTTAGAAAGTTCCATGTGATGGTAAACAACCTTAATTTGACAGAAAATCCATAACCCTCAACTCATGTTTGATAGTTTTCCAAGACCTGAGCTTTTACAGGCCTTCTTCCCTTTATGCTGTGTAAATAATTTACCAGGAAGAAACAGGGAATCAACTGAGTACTACATATTAGAGTATCAAAGTATAGTTTTATATTACACAATACACATATATATATAAATAGATTGATAGATATCCCATAAGCCTCATTTTGAAAACTATCAAAACCTTCTGGATGTAGCCTCAAGACAAGTGTGGGTGGTCTCCTTCCCGTTCATGTCTGACTGCATCCTTCTTGCTATATTTGTGACCTGTATAAGATGAGGTATCCTTTCAGATAAACATATTGTGAAAATTTGGACCTCTACGGCAATAAGATGAGAGAAAAATGTCTGAATTCACAGTTGTCTCATAACATCAGGTAGAGGAAAACTTGGTGACCAAAAAAAGCATTACAGAGACCAAAAAAAAAAAAAAACCATGACTGCAAACATGCACACTCATGCACAAACTCAGCTCAATTCCCCGCGCTGCCATCTACGTCTGTGTCACAATCCATGATGGACCTTGAAGTGACAGGAAAAGAGCCTTTCAGTACCGACAGAGCCCGGTGAGAGCGCGGATCATCCCTATGTGGCCCTTACTAGGCAATCTTAACCTTAAAAGACCAGGAACCTTCACCGAATTGTTTTTCTTTTTTTCATGCGCGTTATATATATATAGATATATATATATACTGCTTATTTGACATTTCTGTCTTTAAAGCTGTGCAGTCAGGAAACCAAGTGGGCATCATCCTCGGGGAAATCAAAACTCAGAACGACAGATTTGTGACACAGGTCGCCTGGCAATTTCTCAGAAAACGACCGAGTTATGATGCATTTGGCTCAAATTCGACACCCTCCTTTGTAAAACAGACATATTGTAAATGGAGGAATCACTATAAGTGCTAGTAAACAGGTTGAGATCTGTCCTTGAGGAAACCGCTGAATCTCTCCGAGGAGTTGGCCCTGTGAACTCCTTATGGCGCAGTAATAAAGGATGTTTCACTCCAATATCAAATCATCTGAAATATAAGGCAATCCTGAAGGAAAGCCTGTTAGAAGCAGATGGTTCTGAACCAATGAAATGGTTCAAATCAAATCATATCTATATCTTTAGAATGTCCTAGTCAAAGTGCAGACCTGAATCCAATTGAGAATTTGTAACAAAATTGCCCAAGAGTGGATGTTTTCCACTTATACCTTTTCCCAATAGTTTTGTCAAAATAATAACTTCATTTCCTGATGGTTTTCTTGAGATAATGAGTTAATCTGGAGAAACCAACCTTTGTTTTCTGGAGATTGCGAGATGACTGATCTGATCACTAAACCTGATTCATTTTCATGTTCATTCCTTCAAATGCCTTCTGCCGTGGCACACATCTTATGTTGAGAAACCAGACTTTGTTTTCTTGAGATTAACTCCTTATCTCAACAAAATCATTGGGAAATTAGCTCATTATCTTGAGAAAACAACTGGGGAAAAAGCACATGCGGAAAACAGGAAATGAAGTCATGAACTCATTAAAAGCATTGGGAAATTAACTCGCCATCCTCTAGAAACAGGAAATTGACTCACTATCTCAAGAAAACAAGAAATTAAGTCACTATCTTGGGAAAACCATTGGGAAATGAAGTTGCTATATCAAGAAAACCATTGGAAAGTTAATTCGTTATCTCAAGAAAACACTAAAATAACTCAGTTCCAACAAAGTCATTATCTCTAGAAAACCATTGGGATCTGAACTCGTTATCTCAAGAAAACGGGAAATTAATTCGTTATCTTGAGTAAAAGGGAAATTAACTCGTTATTTCGACAAAACCTTTAGGAAATCATTACCTCAAAAACAGGAAATTAACTCCTTAACTCAAAAAAAACTCGAAGTTACGTAGTGATCTTGAGAAAACCATTAAGAAAATAACTTATCTCGAGAAAATGAGGAAAAATTATATACGCTCTCGTTTTCCGTATGTAACCAATACTTTGTGCTGATAGATGCACATTATATAGAGGCTGTCAATTGACAAAATGCAAGCAGTCTTGAGGAATATTCACTTATCAACACCCACATGTGCCAGTTGAGCACTTACTTGCTCTGTGAAACATGACTCTGAATAAAATGCACATTTGATTCCATCTTTAATCATGAACTCAAGGCAGCCAGCAGTGCTGTTCTTTGATGACTGCTGTTTTCCTCTTGTCCAACATTATACTGAATGGACAAGTGACGGCTGGAGTGCTGTTGACTCACCCATGGTGTTGATTTTTAAGACACCTCTTCAAAACTATTTCCAAGTGTTAAATTAAGTCTGACGGCTGCCACTTAGGGGGGCAAATGGATTCCTGAGGATTCTTTAAGGCCCTCCTTGGTCTCGCCGACACACGCTGGTGCTCTCAGTAACATATGGAGATTTGCTCTCTGAACTAGCTGCAAGCCAAATTGGCTTCGAACACATAAGCCACACACCTCAGAGGACCCTGTCGGCTTAAGTGATTTATTCTCTTAAGATTAGCCATGTTGCTGCTGTAATTACAGGAAACTGAAACAGACCTTTCAGATCAGCAGGAGCCCTTTTTCCTCCTGGCTGGGCCCCGAATGCGTTAGAGGCGACTCTCCGGTGCTGACGTGTGCTGTGCTTGTTAACGCCGCATCTTTATCACCTTTTTACCCGGCTATACTTGCCAATAAGGCATCACACACCCAATTTCCTGTTATGTGACTTTATTTGGAGTCGTCTGATGTTTTTGTGGCCAATAAGGGTAAATAAGATAAATCTTGTGTAAGACCTGTTAAAACTACCAAGTCAAACAGAAAAAACTTATAATTTATCATGGTAAGTGAAGCTTCTGATTATCTGAAGTAACATAAAATACATATGCTTTGCTGTTTAAAGAACAGATATCACCTGCCCAATAATAATAGTAATAATACATAAAGCTTCATTTAGTGAGTAATAGTCCATCTTTAAAGGTGGCCAAAAAAAGACAGTTTGGGTATTCAATGTTGGCTAATGGTAAAAAAAAATGGTTTAACTTGGAAAATTTTAACCAGTAATGTTTATTTCTACTTGAATGTTGGTACAGTCAAAGACACAAAGTGTTTGTTTTTTTTTACAGGGGAAACAATGACGACTTAAAACAATAAGCTCACTTTTAATTCAACAGGTAGAAACAACTTTTCCATACGATGCCAGCCCCAAGGATTTTTAACATTTTCTACTGTTAATTTTAATAAGCCAAACCTTGAACATCTTTTAAAAGTTTTTACTTTTTTATTTCTATTAGCTTTCTATCATTGTGCGTTCACTGGCATAAAGAAGCTGAAAATTTCACATGAAACAGTGAATTAGGAGGAGGCTTTGTGTTTTCATCCAATGGCAAATGTTGAGAATTGCTTCATTTTTTTTTTTTACTAATTACTTCATTTTCTCTTTTTTATTTTCATTTTGTTGTCATCTACATGTGTTGGTGCGTTCAAAAACATAAAGAAAACCAGATTTTTCAATTGAAATGCTAGAAACTGAGATATTTTTATGTCTAAAATACTTCAAAACAATATTGTAGAAGTACTAATATAATGAAGATTCAGGCTGAATAATGACATCCAGAAACAACCTTATTTGCTTAATGTTACCTTTCGATTTGACATGTTTAAATATAAGAATTATATTTATGTATTCATTTTTTTACTTTAGCTGTGTCAGCTCTTGATGTTGGTGGACTGAATGTCATAAAAAATAGGACATTTTGACAAAAGTGAGATTTTTATTGCAGAAATGAAAGGGGGGAAAAGTCCGTTACATATCAGATGGGTGTTTTGTTTACATTTTTAATTAATAACTTATATATCCATCCATCCATTTTTGCATATTCACTTAATCATTGCAAGGTGACCAAGAGACAAATCAATCTAAAAGTGGTGATTTTGAACTATCAGAGGAAGGTAGAGTACCCAGAGAGAACATGCAATCGCCATGCAGAAGGATCTTCTTGCTGCAAAGCAACAACTCTACCAATTGCGTCACAGTTAAGTCCCTCCTCTGACTCTCTCATACCTCCAAACTACAACTATAACTGCATTTAATGACATAAAGAAAATCTGAATATGTACATTCAATATAGTAAAGTATTTGTGGCACAAAATTGAGCACACAACTTCTTTATTACATTGTCTCAAATACCTTTTTTTCTTTCGTTTTTTTTTGCTGAGTCATTGTTGCATAAAGAAAGTTGCAATTTGAACAAAGGAAAGTAAGACTTACATATTGTTTTATTATGCTAATTTTAGGATAGTTTTTTTTCTCCTCGTCTCCCTTCATTGGAACATCTAGTTACCCTAAAAAAAACATCAAAACTGTTCAAAACGGTTTGAATTTAGAATTGGAAATTGACTTTCTTATTGTGAATTAAAACGATATTAAGTCAAAGTGTCACATTATTTTAAAGTGAATTATCCAAAAATAACCTCTAAATACCCCTATCTGCACTGGGATAAAGTGAATGAATGCAACATAATTTTGCATTCAAATTACAGTTTGACTTGTTTTTAATTTTTCTTTGCACTCTTTAAAAAAATTGTTGTTGAATTGTTGAAACTGACAGGACAGATCAATGCCTGCATATTTGGCTGCTTACGCACTGAATTGTTTGTGCGCCTGGCTAATACGAAAATCAGAGTGTGGTGCACTCACTTTTTGTTCTTCTGGACATTCTTCTTGTCCTTGTCCTTCTTGTTCATCACAACCGGCACGCAGCTCGTCAGCTCCGTCCAGTCGGCGTGCAAGCCGCAGCTCCAGCCAGTGGAGAACCGGGAGAAGAGCCACGACTCGGCTTTGCCTGGCCGGTGGCAGGTGCACTTCCTCTGGCCAGGCATGCAGTCACACGGCTGCTCCAGCTGGATGTTTTTCACCAGGTGCCTACCGAAAGTCGTCCCGCCGGTCTTCTGGATGTGCAGGAACACCATCACATCATCCCCTCGGATGTTGAAGTCGACGTGCCTGTCCAGGTCCCGCTCCGTGAAGTTGAACTTGGATGTGATTTTGGCCGGGAAGTCCTCGTCCGCCTCCGGCTCCGAGTAAAGCGAGTCGAACGCCGGCAAGCGCTGCTGGACGAGCCCCTTCTCGTCACTTCTGAAGCGGCAGGTGTTGCTGTCCGCCGGGCACACATACTGGTAGCCGATCATTAGGAAAATGACCGCAGCAATGGGGATGAAAATGAGTCTGCTGAACTTCTCCTCCATGGTGGGGGTATGTGAATCACGCCACCGGCACAAACCTGAACGTGATGCCCGAGTCGCGCGCCTGTCGCCCCGGTCTCATCCTGCACGTTCAGCCTGGACTCGCGATGCTGCCGCCAGCTGAAACTGAAGCTGAGGTCCCAACATGAACACTTCCAGCACTGGACTGGCCTCGTCCCGCACCAGAACACCTCACTCCGCAAACTTCACGCTGTCAATAAAGCAACGAAGGCTAATGACACATGTTTCGCTTTTAAAAAGTGACAAACTGTCAGCGGCAGTCTTTCGCAATGCAACCGGGACGGAAACGATTCATCCCCGCGTTCAAGCGTCCGTGCTCGGCTGACCTGCCAATTGCTGATCGGTATCTGAGCTGGTGGGTCCAACGTCAAGTTCACCAAAATCAACAATGGGAGTTCCGGTTTAGACTTTCTAAATAAAACGTGAACTTACTTAGTCACATTTTCTTCCTATCATTTTTTTATGACAGATATTTTTTTGAAGTTAAAAGAAATAAAAAAGAATGACGCAACATTTGCTTGTCGAGTAAACTGAAGGTGGTCTAATGCCTTTGATCTGTTTTTCTTCCAGCATATTACCAATCACCCTTTGTTGCTATAGATGGCTTATGTAGGTTCTATATAAGTTTTTAATTCATATTCTGCATTAATAAAAATACAATTATTTTTAAAAAGTATTTAAACATTTTCATATTTTGTCAGATCACAACCAAAAGTTCAGGATCTAAAGCAATATACAAACTCAAAGTAGCACTTAAGGATAAAGTAGTAGGAAAAGGAAACATTATTTTCATAACATTTTACGGGGTATTTTTTTTAAAAGAAAAATTTAAAAATATGGCATGCAATAAAAAAAATCCAGTCACACCAACCACCTACTTAGTAAATTAAGCCCACATTTTTAACTTCAGTGAATCCTATTCTTTTGTCATACTTCTTTCTGCTCATTTAAAAATGTGAAATACCAGAAGAAAAAAACTTTTTAAAGGGTCTGGATTAGGTCAATTTTGCATTTATTTTTCTGTGCAAGTAAAAATAAATAAGGGAGACACATTGACTAAGTTAAAGTTGTCTGCATTTTATTTTGAAGAGCCACTCGTAGCATTTTCGGTGTGGATTTGGCTAACTTGACCCAACATCTGCGCCAGTCATCTGTCCCGGCTGCCGAGACCATGACGCAACGGCTCCTCTAATCACACACACGCACACACACACACATTAAATGAAATATCTGGGGAATAAAAGCTTGCAGGAGTAGTGAGATTTTCTTTAATCTAGGAATTGTTTTGGGAAGCATAAGCAGGATTTTGTAAATGATATACATGTCAACAGAATTTTTGTTCATTTAAGTCTTTTTTTGCGAGTACAAAACTATGTATATCCATTGGTATATTGTTGTTTCTTTTATGCCGTTTGGTTTTAACTTCATGCTGTTTGTTGCACATCTACGGGAGATTATGCCTCAGATCCAAGTGAGGACAAGTGGAGATGTTATAAGCAGGTCTCCACGGAGATCAGGAACAACGCCTCTCCATCATTGTTTCCCATGCTGCCGTGCTCCAAAGCCTCAGGGTGAGCACCAGTCAATTCATTTCAGCACCATGGACAGATTCCAACATGTCAAGTCAATAATTGGCACCGTATGTGAGGGAAATGTGCAAGAGCGCTCACAGCCACCATCCCACATAGGTTTCCCTTTACCACTGATACAGATTGACTCGAGCTTTTAATGAAGATCGAGCGAAATTTACAGCATTGTGTGGACAGCAGAGGCTAGAACTAAAGGCATTTTAGTCGTCTGTAATGGATTTTCTTTAAGCCTGTGCTGATCAAAAGCTTTTGTTATTTTGCCTAAGATGCCCTCCATCAAGGGATTTAACCAGGCGGCACTCTGGTGTGCATTGTATTCAATCCTCTTTCATCACTGAGTGCTCTTTGCCCCCTCCTCCTGACATTGACTTAATCTGTATAGGAGTTTAGTCTGTGCCTTAATTTGTTTGTGCCATCCTCTCACATCCTGGGGAAGTCGGGGGTTGGCATGAGAGGAATCTGTTATGAAAAGTATCACAATTAGAGGCATTTCCTAAAGGTCAAGCTGAAACAAAACCATTGGACTTTGCCAAGGTGATGATAACGTCTTATGTCAGCATGCACTTTACCTGCAAGACCTCGTTCAAGAATGATGCAAAGCTCACTTTATGGAAAAAAAACTGCTTTTTTTTTTTTGCCTATTAAAGTCAGAGCCCCGATGTGAAAGAGACTCCTTTAATGTTCCGAGCAGTGAGGCGAGACTTGTGTTGTTCTGACTGTGCGGCAGAGGTATTTACAAGGTCCCCGGCGCTTGGTGCATACTGCACGCCTTTATGAGAAATAACCCTCGGGAAGTGCTGACTCTGCTGGCCGCGGCAGTGTGCGGCGCTCCGAGAAATGAGACTGAAAATTTCGCAGAAATGATGATTGGATTGGTGCGGGGTTTCTGCTAATGCGTTTTAGTTCTTTTCCAATTTCAGCAGCAGCAGCAGAGTCGGGCTGATGCACCAACAGATATGTGGGTATTTTATAGTGACTGTAATTGGTATTGATCCGAAAACGGTGTCTACGAGGTTGAAGAAAGTTTTCGCCTGCGCAAGCCCTGATAGGCTGTTTGATTAACTACATGAAAGACTCAGACAATCTGGTCAGGAAGAGAGAAATTAAATGCAATAATCACTGTTGAGCAAAAGAAATACAATTCTCGAGGCAGTGCAATGAACAAAGCAACCAACATATAACATTTGGTTTTATTTAACAGCTTTGGTCCATTCAAAATGTCTTTGCTGGACTTTTAGATTTTGACACAAGTTTGACACACTTCTACAATCTTCACATCTAGCAGCTTTTTTAAAAAAAGCTATAGATTTTCTATTTCTATTATTAAAATCATTGGTACTTAATAATCTAATTAAATTAACCAGAATACATGCTCTTTTTAAGTGGGCAACAATAAGATGGCGTAAATCATAAAGATAACATTACTACAGTAGCAATTATGAATAAACAATAATGTTGTAGTGAAGAAGGCTACATTTGAACACCTCATATGGTTAACCCTAGCCATGACTCAACGTTAAATAAAAAAATAATAATGGTTCAGCTGTCCATTTTGTCTGCAAATATGCTCTGACTAGAGCACTGAGGGTGTCTGCTGGGATCAGTCAGTGGTACTGGAAACTGCTAGGCGCCAATGTTTAGGTTGGTGGTACATCTCAAAGTAGAACATCACACTGCCTCCACAAGCCCATCTGCAGCTCCACAGACCCATATGCAGCGAGCTGTGATGTACCGTGTGTTCAGGCACCTTTCCATCATAGCGAGTATGAAGATTTCCATTTATGTAGGTCATTAATGTAGCAGCTGACTTGTGGAAATGTCTCATTACAACCCTCCTTCTTTTTGCTTTCTGTTTATGCATCATCCTGCTTGCGCACATACATTTATTTAAGCGTCTGTGTGTAGCAACAAACAAATTGACCCATATCCCGATTTGTTCCCATTCTGCTTCCATTTCATACCCTCAAACCATTATTCACCTACAGTTGAAATCAGATATTTACATATGTTGAAAAAGAAGACCAATGCTCTAGTTGTCACAATCTAATATCAAATTAAGCTAAACCTTTACTGTTTTAGGTCGCATAGAATTTTCAAAAATAATTTTTTTGAGCTAAATCTGTTTGTAGCGAGAAGAATAGTTGTCTTCAAAAATCCTTCTTTCCAGTAGGTACCTCAGAGTTTTTCTCTAGATGTTCAGCTGGGGCTGAAAACATCAACTGAGACTAAACTCATGACAGGTGCATTGGGTGGAGATTAAACTTCAGTTATTGTTTTTTATCTTTCACGATAGAAAATGTAGCATTCATCTGCTGTTCTTGACGTCCAGGAATTTCTCTCAAAGGTGAGAAATCTACTTGTCTTACTGATGAATCCTTTTACTTGCAATCCCAGCCCTGCTTTCAGGGCATCCAAGTTGGTGGAGTCCATTAATGGCTAGTGCATACTAGCAACCTAAGGCTCAGAAACACAAGACTGAAAACTGACAGGAGTATTTCTGCAGAAAAATAGAGGCAGATAAAGGTCTATTGCTTGAATTACGAATGGATTAACATTACAACCCGCATCTATCTTTAAAAATAAACTATTGCTTGAAAAGAATGAGATCTTATTTATAAGCAGCTGAAATTAGATTTTATTTGACAGCCATACATATAATGGAGGTCAAAGTAGACCCACTGATCCCCTGTATTGAAAGAAGTTAAGGTGATCAAGATGCCGCCCTTCGGGCGTTTATGGAAATTCTGGATTAGGAAAGGGATTCTTAGGGATCCTTACACAATCTGAGAGAAAAAGAAGACAGTAGTTGGATGAAAAAAAATCTTAATGTATGATTTTTACATTCTTATATAATTGGTCTGAGGTGTTGAAGTTTTGTTTCCACATAGGTCTGCAAAGACAGACCTATGGTACAGGCAAAGACAGATGAGAATACAAACGTGAGTCTGAATTATTCCAGATGAAAATTGCTAATCAGAAACTAGTCCCTTCAAAATGACTAGTTAGTCTACCGAGACAAAGTAAATATATCCTTCAATTTGGAAAAAAAAAGAGACATTGGAGGTATATGACGTAAACGTTACGTACCAAGAAGAACACTGATGGGCATGTAAATGCTTCGTATTATTTTCAAGAGGCTAGTTCATCTAGAATGGACATAAGAAAGTTCAGCTAGTGGCATAATGAGTGGTATAACTATGTCAGGTGGTTTCAATAGCAGGCAACAATGAGTTATAAAGGTTGGTGCCCATCCACATTGAGAAGTATCTGATCACCAAGGAAATGGCATAGGAAGATTGCCATATTTTGACAAAGGTTTTGGAAGCTTCACAACAGTGCATATTATTGCACATCAACTTGATGACAAATTTCAGATGAACCACTAGCTCAGCATAAACCAGTTTATAGTTTCTGTTGTCTTGGCATTGCAAGTTGGCATTAACGTAAGAGCAGAGTTGTATTAATTCTGCAAACGTTGTGACAAATGGCATTACTCCATCTTGACGTGAGGAGTCATGAGGTATGACTTCAGGTCCCCAGATGGAGTGATTCAGGGGGACCCTAACAGCACATCAGTGACACGCTAAATCTGCGTCATTAGTGACACCAACGACATGGAGCCGGCAGTACTGCCAGCTCTGTTATTCAATTTGATCTAATATTGTGATAATTGCAATGCAGTCACACAACATCTCAACATACAATTTCATTTCCACCAGGCCATCTGGGTCCTTAGCTTGTTTTTGTAGCTGAATGTTAACAAATGTTAATGAACAATAGCTTAACATGCTTTGCCTTGCCACATTGCAACCACAAATTGGAACGTGTATTTACAATTTGTGGCTATGACTGGAAATGCATAATACAATAACTTCACTGTATACAGGCTCTATGGCGTGCTACAATTCAGTGGACTTCCACTTATTTGTGAATCTTTCTGTGGAGCGTAACTCCAAAATATTTGCAGAAAACCCTTCTTATTTGCATATTTTTGTCATAGAGCATTACCTAAAATATTCAAAAGAAAACACAACTTGGGAATGCACAATACCTTGGGACAATGCTACTTGACATGCTATTGGCTAGCACTGCAAAGTAGTCGATCAAGGAATGTCATTCTACTCTATTATTACAATTAAATGTAATTCGGTGGTCCTACACCAATGGCTTTGTTTTTGCCACTCTGTACGTGGACGGTTGAGATTTCATAGTCAAGCGTTCCGATTGCCTACATTTCTCGTGACAGATTACTTCATTTTGAAGAATCCGAATGGAGAGTATACTCTCCATTCGTTGCTATAGCAAAATTGATGAGCTAGTTGAGTGTCTAGACATGTTTCTTCTCCACCAGGGCAGCCACCACACACTTGTTACTGCGGCCTAGAGCAGCAGTCTAGCTCTAGCTAGCTAGTCTAGCACTAGTTAGTGATCGACTATGCAACTGTTTGCGCTGACTCCTAACCTTATCTGCTCGATGTTGCATACAAAACAGCTTGATGTAAAGAGCAGTTTACTGTGCAGCACTATAAATACCAAAGCAAGCCAACATTACTCTTTCAATCACTATTTAAAAAGAAGTGTTTTTGTTGCACTTCAGTTATGTGCTCATTTGAGTTTGTATTTTATCTGAAGACCAAGAAAAAAACATTGAGGTTTATTGCTGTAACTTAACAGAATGTGGAAAAGTCCAAAATTCGTGAAGAGCTTTGCAAAACTCTATGCAACATTTCACCTCTGTCTCAATCTGGGAATGTACTCAGCTTTACATTTTTAGCATAAATCATATTAGCTGTCTTACCACGTCTTAGGTTTTCAGTGGATCAACAAATGGGGCCATTTGCTTCGGCTGCGTATGGTGGGGGTGGCTGAAGATGCATGAACACACTCCACCAGCGGGCCCACAAACCTGCAGTGCAGCGGCGGCACCACGCCAACCATTTCCGGGCTTCCAGCGCGAGCACATCCAAAACGTTTAATCAAAGCGGACACTCTCTCTGCTTGGTACCGCATGAAAAGGGAGCTGCTGGCCCATGCTGTGCACTTTGGCTGCCTGACAAGAAATTGCCAGAACTGGGCAACTATCCACTGCACAGTGAGGATATTAGAGAGGAGAGCCATGAAACAATCAGTATTTTCTCGCAGGTGATTGAGGCTTTGGCGATGCAGCGGATAGTAACGTGTCCTGCAGCGAGCTAATCGGCCCTTCTGTCCTTAACATATGCACTGATGGATGCTTATTGCCTCCTCGAACAGAGCCTGTGTCTCCTTAAATGCAGGAGTTGATTTGAGCTGCTGAGTGAATGTCAGAGGGGAAATTGCTGTACTTTCACACATCGGGATTTATTCCACCCAAACACTGAGGTCACCTTTTACTGGTGCTGGTTTATTCTTTCACATCCAACCATGCAATTTCCGCGTCAGACACACCGCGTGTATGACCTGAAATCATTTTTACATTTGCAAGATGTAGTGCTTGTCCTGCTGTAACTACCCTCCCATCAGATCATATTGCAGTACAACCCCAAAGCAATAAAAGTTGCTGTGGAAAAAAAAAAGAAACCATTATTTTACGACATAATTATTGATGTGGCGATTTATGATTGAGCTACAGACCAAATGGTTTGAGTTTTTTCACTTCTTCTTCATTGTAGTTGTGTTCTGACATTTGAAGCCTTCTTGAGAAGCAGAAAGACTGGCTTTAGGTTTTGTATTAATGAGAGTGCAACTTCTAATGTCTGTTTTTATTAAATGTATCTATATTTGTCAGCTTAACAGTATAAGTTCAGAGGTACAAGCACTTACCTCTTCCTGGTTTGTCTTCTCAGCAGCGGGGGACAGCAACAGAGAGAATAAGGCTTCTGCATGGTGGTGTTCCCGCTAAATCCTGAATATACCTAATTTGGGTTGTCTTTGCCCTTTTATCACAGCCTGTGGGGTTTTCCCTGACTGGGAACGAGAATACAACCTGCTGAATGTGACAGGTAGCCAATCAGAAAGCGCGGTGACGTAAGAACAGAGGGGAATCCCAAACAGCTGACATATCGCGCAACTGAGAGTCCAGTGGATATCGGAGATGATATGTGGAAATGTTTATTATTTTATGTAAAGGTCGTTATTATATATGTGTATGTTTATTCAGTTAAAAATGTTAACTATGAAAAAACATATTCACCTCCAAATCATAGTACAGCAAATAGAGCGGCTGCTCCCGTCGTCTTTTATCCACCGCCTTTTCTTTTTGTTACGTCTTTTATCTTTTAAAATGACTCCACAAACTGTCACTATTGAACAGTGGTGCAACTACACATTATTCAGGTGGATGCGAAAACATAAATGCCCCCCCCCATTAGAGACAAAAACCACTGACTATTGCCCCAATAACTTATAATAAATGAAATTAAACGACTCCACTTAAATTACCAGCACTTCACCTGCTGGGGTCTGAACGCACAGCTTCACAAATTCCTCCTGGTTCGCATCTGCAGAGAAATCTGCGCTGGTTCATCAGGCAGTTGGATCTGTCTGATCCAAACCAATCCATTAAACTTTTCTTTTTTTACCCTGTGTGTGCAAGGATTTTTTTATATTTTTTTTTTATTTTTTCCGTGATTTCACTTGCCCGTAACAGACAGATGTTATGTCTTACTTATATTTTATTTTTGATTCCACAGTCATATTTTGTTTTTCTAACTTATGTTTCAGAAATGGAACAATGGTGTAAATATTTTTATTTGAAAAATGTTATTTTTTGAATGTGAGGTAAAACATTCATTCATCATTCATTTTAACCCTTATCCCCCTGTGAGTATCCCCCCGAACAGGTGCCCTCACAGAGGGTAACGTTTCGGACGAAACATTACTCTGAATCGTTCGCCAGTTGAACATCGGAGGGCGACAGGGTTAACGCCCCTGGACAGGTCGCCAGCCCTGTCACAGGGGGAACATAGAGACAGACAACCATGCACACACATTCACACCTAGTGAGAATTTAGAGGGACCCCAATTAACCTGACAGTCATGTTTTTGGACTGTGGGTGGAAACCCACGCATGCACAGGGAGAACATGCAAACTCCATGCAGAAGCGTCCGGGCCGAGAATCGAACCCACAACCTTCTTGCTGCAAGGCAACAGCGCTACCAACTGCGCAGCACGCTATAAAGGCCTAAAAATACTTTTAAGTCTTATAATAATTACGTCATGAGGGAACACGTGACGCAGCTCGGACCCTGTGACGTGTTTGACCCATTCCATTCTGTTCTATGTGACAACACCGCCCTCTGGTGGTCTTGTTTTGTTCCTCCTACTCATGGACTTTCACTGGCGACATTCTGTTAAGTCCTCTCCGCTGTTCTGATTTGCTTGATGACTTTCAATTGGCCCTTTTCCACCGGCAATAGAAACAACCCGGTTCGGCTCGGCTCTATTTCGGAGTGACCGCGTTTCCACCGGCCCTTCTTAGCTCTGTAGCAGGGTGCCGCCTCCTGGTGGCGGGAGGTGGGGGAGGGGAGGGTGTAGCGCCATGTGCTGTGCTTCGTTACATGCGACCCAGAGGTCGCGTTAGCGGAATATTTTCCGTATTTGACCGGTTATTTTTTTTAACTACATGAAAATTTAAAGCCCGTCGGTCATTTGACAGGTTATAATTAAGACCCTCATGCGAGGACGTGATAGACTTTACGCAAAGAGTTCATCGCAGAGGAAACTAAAATCAGTCAGTAAAAGAATCCTTTCTGAATATCATCTCATGGACACTGAACTAAATGCGTCTTTCTGACCGATGTTATATCTTTAAAATTTTCCTCTTCGGTCATATTTCAGTCCGTTTTCTCGTCAATATGCGAGAGCTTAGAGCGATGCGCGCTCCGGCGAGAGGGGATGCAATTTTGGGCAGGCATGCGTTTGCATAACACCTGTTGCCACATGTTACACAGAGCGGCTTGTAATGTTTGACTCACCTACCGGTCCGGGATAAATCCATTCTCCTGTCTCTTCTCTGGGCCTTTTCCCATTTGCCAAGAAACTTCCCAAAGACATCTGATCCGTTTCTTACTCATTTTGCTGCCTGTGGGCTCAGTGTTGGCGCACAAGTAACTGAGAGAATCCGGTTAAAGGATTTTCAAAATAAAAGATCCTCCAGACTCAAATAATACATAAAACGGAAATATTTAATTATTTCTTGCGCGGCCCGGTACTAATTGGTCCACGGACCTGTACTGGTCCACGGACTGGGTTTTGGGGACTACTGCTATAGAAGATGTTATGTCAAAATAAAACTGGTACTCAAGGGTTGTAGTGTTTCAGCGGCAAATATAATTTGAATTTAAGTTAGCTTTGGCATTAGCTATTTGTAAATACCGTGTTGGTGCAGCCCTTTATTGTTAGCAGCACTAATGTTTCTGATTAGTGCTTTAATTAAGATTAGCACAACTGACTTTTTAGTTGTTAGTGTCCACAACTGGTGAAGGGCTAGGATACCTTACCCCTGTTATAAAGTTATTTTCCACTCAGCATCACAGGTTTAGGGGTTCCAACTGGACAATTGTTGGGAATTTTGTGTTATTTGTTCTATTTTATCTAATCGCAGTCAGGTATTGTTGACGGTGAATATGGTGTAGAAGCTTGGCTTGGAGCTTTATCACATATAGGAATGTTAAAGTTGCTTAGTTTGGAAAGTTATCAAACCTAAAGTATCACAGCTTACAGGCAGGGAGTGGCCCACCAGGTAACCAGTAGACCCGATCCTGAAAGATTGCCTAAGGACAGAAAATTACAGTTTTTATCTGTTGATGGATAAAAAAGGCTACTGAGAGGACTACCCTCTGAGATCCATTGTGTGAGGCTGTCGGCTGCTGTTTCTCTTCTGCCCTGCTTGCAGCAGTATTGCAGCATTCTTTCTTTTTCTTTTCTTCCAACAAAATTGATCCTTAGCTGGTTGTAGAAGGCCTATCAGAATGCCTTAATGAATTCCTCCAAATCCCAGTTTGCAACACTATTAGAAATATGTAAACTCTGCCTAAAATGTGTGTCTGTCCCAGAATACAAATCAATTTAAATGAGCTCTGCCAATTCTAGCAATGCGAGCATTTAAGTATCCAGTAAAACTACCCCAAAATTGCCTTTATTGCCACAATAATGAGGTCAAATTTGCAACATAAGATAAATGGACTTCAGTTGCCAAAGGCAGCATCCAAAAAAAGGTACTTTTAAAAAAGTCAGTTCAAATCAATCATACATACTTTTCAATTGATGCAAACAATTCGGTCAAGTTCAGTTTATTCTTGAAATTGGTTAAAAAGCTTTTTATATAACGAAGCAAATTGCATTGAGTTGTTGACTTGAAGCATTCGCTCCTCCTGGACAAGCATCAATGTAGCGACATCAGACAACCGCTTGCAAAAATGAATAAATATGATACAACTATAATTTATCTGTCAGTTGTTCCCTGTACAGATTTTCTGTCGCTTTTTTGCATGTGAAATCATCAGGGAATTGGCATCCCCATGTGATGAGTAGGCACACAAAGAGCAGCCTCTTTCATGCTAGAACTGCCACTGTGAGGCGTCCTGAATGTTTTAGTACAATCATTCCACCTCAGAAAAGAACGCTTTAAATGTGTCATTAAAAGCCCCCGAATAATTACATTTTAAATTCATGTTGAAGATTACTTTATCTGAATTTCTGTGTATTTATTTGCTGTCAAAAATTGGTCAAGAAAGTTGGCGGTCCGTCGACGGGTTTGAGCCACTTCACGGCAGCATTTCCTCAGCGTTCAGCCTGCGTGGAGCCTCACGGCTCATGTTTCAGTCCCACATTTGTTGAAATGTGACCAAATGCTTTTTAGGTGTTTATCCACATCGCATTCATGCCAGCCATCTGACAGCTGGGCCTCTTTGTTATATGAGCCGCGGAGAAGGAAAAATTAATCAGAATCTGCCATGTGTGTTTGTGCTATTGGTGTCATGATTAAATTCAGGTCACCCCACTTGCAGGTACTCAAACCTTTCGTAAGGAGGAATTAAAGGGAAAAAAAAAGATTCATGTTCATGTCTTGGGGTGAGGTACAATTTGAAGTAAATCATTATCTACTGAAAACACCTTTCCGAGTGGCTTCAAAGGGATACTTTTGTCACAAACCAGACACATTTAGGAGAGAGACGTATAAAGAGAATCTCTGGGAGGCCAGTCATGGCAGCCTGCTTAGGTAACAGTATTAGACATCCAAACATCAAAGCCTTAAATATTCACGGAGCCCTGAGATGGCACGGAGCAAACAAATGGATTATTTCTCCTCGAGTAAACACAGTCCGAGACGAAGCACCTGCTAAAGCGAGGAGGAAAACGCCGTCTTCGGGGGGAGCATTCAGAAAACTCCCAACGATTTTCGAGACGACAGAAAATGATGAGAGCAATAAAAAACGAAACCGTCTCCAAGTCATCACAGCAGATCCACATAAATCAGACACTTTTCTCTGCAGTTTTTAACCAGTAAATCAATTCTGCTCCCCACAATATCCTGCTGTCGCCGCCGACGCTCCCATATCGCGCCGCTTCCGCTGTATTAGGTAGCATCTCCGAGCAAACTGTTCAACGGGGCGGCTGAAGCTGTGAAAGAGAGGACCCAGCGCCTACAGGAGCACGTCAAAATATCAGAGACGGATGGGCTGAAATGAGTCTGAGGAAGTCCTGTGGAGCTATGGGGTATGATGTCTTGTGATGAATAGCTAACCTTGTTTCCTCGACTCTGCTCCAGTGCAGCAGCTTCATCACTATGCAGCTCTATCTTCATACCTAACACTCAGCTTGATTTATTGGAAGGTAAGGCGCAGACTCCAGACCTTGCATCAAACACTGAGACATTTTGCACAAAAGTTCAAATACTTACACATAATATGATTGCAAAGACCTAGTAAGATGAGTTTTTAAAATTATTGACAGTGCCTTGTAGATTCAACAGAGAGATCATCAAGTTTTGACTGGATGATGGGCTTTAAACTAAACCATTCCATTGTAGATCCAGTAGCATTTTTAGGGTCATTGCCTCAGTTTTAAGTCTTGTGGTGACTCTAGTAGGTTTTCTTGCAAGGTTTCATCATATGTTCTTTCACCCATCTTCCGTTTAACGCAATTGTAAACTTGCGTTAAATATAACACCTTACAACCAGCCACATTTCATTCAGATTAAAAGATTTCACAGAGAAATGATGATGGATTAATTCGGTCTTTGTCACCATGCCAGAGGACTGACCTTTCATTACCTGTTAAATATTCATGCCGTCTTTACGTGGACGTCCCTTTGGGATAAACCTACATGAATGAGAGGTATTTAGTGTAGTATAAGCGGAAAGGAGATTTCTCCATTATCCTACGGAAAGCAGTGTCTTAAAAATGACTGTGATCCACAGCTAAGATGTGCATTGCCACCATCTGGTTAAGATTTTCAATCGCCTACTCACCGAACTCAGTGTTCTATTCTAAGGCTCACTATTTAAAATGCCCGATGCATGTGTGGCTTTCTTGTGAGGATAACACCAGCACTTATGTCCAATCTAAGAAGATTGTCTATGAGCTTTAAAAAGATCATATGTGATAAAAAAGAGATGAAGCCATTTCAGAGAAAGCTTAACTTGAGGCTCAGAATTGGTGCAAGAGGTGCACGACCAGAGGCCAGGTTGTTCTCTTATCTTTGTGGCCAAAGCTCTTTGGCAAAGCACCCCTCTTGGCATTTAAAGCACATGCCTCCGATAACATCGTTGGCTCTTTTCTCCCTCTCTGCAGCCCCAGGAGAGAATCCCTGAGCATCTCTAAATGTCACATTAAGTGCTTCTCTTGTCCCGCGCTGACACGAAAACGAGACGCTCTCTGAATACAAAGGCGTTTTATATTGGAGTGCAGCCGGGGCTCAAAGAGAGCGACAGTACTCTTTCCCGCTCGCTCTCATTTGTTCAGGCTGTCAGAAGTAACATTTAGTCCCTAATAGGACTGCCCTAAAAGAAAAAAAAAAGACAAAATACTTCCACTCTTGGCTGTATCTAACATTCAGAGCTGAAATGCTTTAATAAAACAAAACCCATTGCTGCATGAAAAGGTGTATTACCATTCTAATCAATAAGACTGAAATTGAGACTCTTCACCCAGCGAGGGTTGGCAATGGAACTGCAGCTTGAAACTGTCCTCTAATTGCTCAGTAACTCAACACTGAGTGGAAAACGGCATTTGGGCCAAAAGAGAAAGGCGAGTAAAACAACTGGCCCTTTCTTGGCAAATCCAAACATCAAAATATCAACCTTATCCTGTGGTCAACTCAGGCTCCAGACCTAAATCCTTGAGAAATCCTAAAGAGAGACAGAGAGAGATTGCCCCGGACCATCTAGAGAGATTGTACAAAGACTAAACGTTCACATTGAAAGCCACTTTTTAAGTTATATCCCTCAAACAGAGAGTTGACAAGCCAGTGCCACCTTACAGTGTGAAACTGACGAATGAATCGAATGCTGACTCAGGGTGGCATACTGAGTATCTCTTGTCTTATCGCTTTGCTTTGATTCACACAGGACACATAAATACCTCTAACTGGCATCCAACAATTCATTGTGCAGGTACTCAACACGTCTTCCAAGCAAACAGTCATGCATACCTTGTTGTTGTCCCCAGAGGGAACAGCAACAGGGAATGGTTGCGGAGAGAAATTGCTTCTCTGTAGCCACAGTAGCCGGCAGGAATGTACAAGGAGAGATGCAGCATGAACTGAGAGAGAGAGAGAGGCGACACAAAGTTAATGACATGCAGTGGTGGCATATAAATGCCAAGATTAAGAGAGAGAATAGGGGCGGTGTTTTGTGCGTCGTAGGAAGTCTCTCAGCAGTATTGGCCTATAGCAACATAGGGCGAGTGAGCGCCAACTGGGATTCCAACATTGATTTCTAATTATAAATTGGGTGACATGGAGCATGAACTTTTAGGACCTCTGTGCAGCCTTTTTCAATCTACATGGCGAAATACATCAGTGAAATGCCAGGAAGCTGGTGTGTAAAGAGAAGAAACGGTGCAAAGCCTTCGTGGATAATCTTGATTAAGTCAGGGCGACGTTTCTTCAAACGATGCGGCCGAGGTGTTATTTGGTAGTAAGAGTTTCCAACAGTTACAGTCTCCCAAAGTATTCACACCCCTTAAACTTTTTCTAATGTACATAGTTAGTTATTTTCCATACACAGTGCTTTACATCTCTGTCCAAAAGTTACATTTTGGTCCCATCTGGACAGAATACCTTCTGTCCCAGTCATGACGATTGATTTAACAGTTCTTTGTTTGACACTGAAAGCTTGGGTTGAAATGTTGTTTGTGGCTAAAAATCGAACACTGCTCATATAAATAAACCTCACATTAAATGACATTGACTGAAAGGATAGAAATAGTTCATTTTTATTGCCCTTTGCATGAAACCAGGCCACCTCTTCCCACTTTTCCTCTGCAAGACAATTTTCCCATTAACCTAGCTTCATGCTAAGGGCAAAATGTCAACTGAACACAAAAAATAGCGTCAACTTTTGGTAATAATTCTTTCCTCGAGTCAACAAAAGCGTTAAGTAGCACAAGACATACTTTTTATAGGTCGGATCGGCCAACTTGCAAAATGAAACTATCTTTTTGGGTTAACCTCTGCAACTATCTGCACTAACAATGTAGCCGGTTGAGCCCAATATGTTAAGCTGACATTTTGAGGACAGCTACAGGGTGTCCTACTAGAAAGAGTGTGTTGAAGGGGATGCAACACCAAAGTACTTCTCTTTGTGTGTACATTTGAGTGAAATTTTCACTTTGACACACCCGAAATGGGAACTCTCCGATGAAAACCACCTAAAGTTAGCATTTGCAAACATGTATTCATTTCATGATGTGGATAAAATGTGTAGGGAATGTAGAAATGGTGTTTGCGTTTCGACTTCTGCCCATGAGTACACTCATCTTATATTATTTTCCACATATATTCCAGTCCTGTTACCTGTCTTCTCTTAAAAAAAACCTCCCCTGCTGCTGTGGCTGATTTTCCCTATAGAGCAAAACCTCCACGCTTAGTGGGAAGATAACAGGGGGAAAAAAAGTGCAAACTTCGTCATTTCTCGGTTTTATATTTATATAATTCTTTAGTGCTGGGGTCTTTTATGACCCGAGCAACATTCACAGGGGACAAAGAAAGCTAACAGTGGGATGCTTCTCTCCTTCTCCCCTCCTCACTGCAGAACTCTTTCATCTCTCCTTCCCACAAAGCTGATTCACTACTGGTGACCCCTGCTGCTGCTGCTGCTGCTGCTTCGTAGAAAATAGACAACAAAGTAGCTGAGTGGTAAACCGGTGGGCAGCGGCAGGCTGCATCGCCACTCGGCTTCAAGTTGCCTGCTGTGGCGAGATCTCTCCTTGAGCTGAGCTGACACTCGAGTCTGTCTGGATTGCAATCTGGTAAATGGTCCGAACTGGTTCGAAAAAGGCGGTACATGTGTGTGCGCATTATCGCAGGATGAAATTCCCACTATCCGTTGCCATGACGTGCGTTTACCGCATGTAGCTTAGCTTAGCATATGTAGAGATTGAAATTTTTGACCATTGTGTTTGTCAAGATAGCCCAAACTCAGAGGAATTGCCTTGAGAGAGTCTGTGAATGTCAGTTTTCTAAACTAGATCTCAATCTGGTCTTTGACTAGACCATTCTAACACATGAATACGCTTTGATTCAAGCTAATTTGCTATAGCTCGTGCTGACTAGAAGTTGAAACTCTACCTCAGTCAGTTGATTGTTTTCAACTGAGAAGTTGGGACTTTCTGAGTTCTGACTACAAATGGAAAACACCAGTCGAACCTTGGTCTTATCTGACCAGAGCTTCTTCTTCTACATGTTTACGGTGTTCCCTACGTGGCTTTTGGCAACTACTAACATCCAGAGTTACTGTGGTTCTTCTTGGCTGCTTCTCTGAGTCGTGTACCAATGGATGTTCATGACTTAGTGGGTTAACACTTGTGGGACATTCTTTCCATTTTCAGATGACGGATTAAACAGTACCAAGTCAAACCACTCATTTGTTGTATAACAATGTCATAAAATGAGACGCATTTGCCTCTCAAGTCGAGCTCTCTACCATGGAAATCTTCTTTTCTTATTATACTAAAGAGGTGAAAGTGTATTTTAATCCCTTTCTTTGAAAATTTTAATTCTAACACGTTAAATCCTCCAAATATTCTTTTCACAAAAGCACTCGGCTATTTAAGCGAGGCTCATCTGTAGTCCTTTTGTTGAACTGGATTTTTTTTTTTTTTTTTTAAACTAAAAAGCATCTTTCTTACCATCAAAGCATTAAAACTATCTGGGTTATTGTTATTAGGGAGCAGAGATACTGTACATCCTCACTGTATCCGGTGTCTCGGTATGCAGAGTGCTCCGCCGCATCGGAAGATAAGAAGCTCCTTCATGAATAAAGATGTTGGGCCGTCCTCTACATTCTGTGTTCAATGCGCACTTGTTACAGAAGCCATTATTTATAGTCCTGCTAAGGCCCGCAGTGGTGAGAGTGGCTCTCCTGGGGATTGGGAAGTGGAGCCACAGCTACCTATAGTGGGAAGATATACCACCTCACCCCCGCTGAGAACTTTCGTACAGGAAATGAACTCATAAATCAAGCAGTAAATTGAGTGTAGGGCTGTGCTTACTCATCTCAAGAGGTCTGCTCCTCTACCTCTGCACTGGCTTTGCTCCTTTTTTTTACTGCGTGACTAATGGAACGCCGCAACTCCTCTGCTGTGCATTTGGGTCTTGCTTTGGAGAAACTTATCAAAATAAAAAAAAAAAGTGTGGATTTTACACCCAACTTTGTGTCACAGTTCTGACCTGAGGGCTAAAGGGACCGTTTATGAGATAAAAAACTCGACAGAAAATTGAGTTTGATAGGAAATTGAAGCGAGGACGGTATCGGCGCCTTGTCCTACAGCTGAACTTCAGCTCTCCGTCGAGATGGCGGCGGTGAGAGAGGCCTGGGAGGAGATGTTCCCTTCTTGCCTCAGGCTGTGCTGACAGTCCCCGGCCCTGTCTGGAAGAATTAAGATCTCTATTCATCAGAAGCGGGCTGAAGCTGTCAGAGGACTGATCGCAGAGATGGCCCAGCTTCCCTCAGCACTGGGACTCTGATGAAGAGTTTAACACAATGCAGTCCAGTTTGCCTGACATCACGGCACCGCCCTGTGTGCTACTTGTTCCTTAATGTTACGACTAAATGAAACATTCAGAGAGCAAACCTGTGCAATCAAAGCACCTTACAAGCAAATATGTCTGTTTTTTGTTTTTTTTTTGGTTTCTCTCCTTCATAAAGTAAAGAGTCATTTTCTTCCTGTCACCAATCCTCCACCAGGAGATGCCGACTCATGACAGAAGTCAGATCAGATCTCTACTGACCTCTTCTGGTAGTTTGGCGCACATGTTAGTATGGCTGTGAAAATCTAGGAAATTAACTCAAACCATACCCTGGAGGTATAAAAACCTGTTTGTTCCAAATTAGCATTTTTTCCCATTATCTTTTCGGAAACATGTTGATTGTATAAAATATAATGCTTTATTAGAATTATTTTTCCATGTCTTTCTTTCTCTACCATATTAACATATTAACATATTAACAAAAACACACTCCGTAGTATAGGACTGCGCATTTCTTGTTTTTTTTTCTCTGTATGTTCACTTAATCTTAATACCTGTATTTGATTTTATATCACATACAAAAACATTAAATAAAGAGTTCTTACAAAAAAAGGAAACATGTTAGACAACACTAGATCATCACTCAACACATTTTTACTCAAGTAAAAGTAAAAAGCAGTCGTCCAAGAAATTACTGAAGTAAGAATAAAAAAGTATTTGGTACAAAGTAATTCATACAAAAGAAACCCCAGACAATATTTTAATTCAAAGAATTTTTTTATGTCAGGCTTTTCAGAAACATGACATTTAAAATATTCTTTTTTTTTTTTTTTTTTAAATTGATCTTATGGTATATTATCATTTTCTGAGATACTTAATTTTGGGTTTTCATTATCCGTAGATCCTAAACCCTACAATTACACAATTATTCGCATCATAAATTAAAATGAGTGCAATAACTTTCACTTTGATAACAGTCGTTAAAGAGATGCTTCCCTTTAACATCATCATCAACTTTCAAAGGTTTTCTGCAAACCTTTGAAAGTACAAAGTAGCCTGCACTGCCAGCCACTTTTTCCTGTTTAGGATGATTATTATTTCATGCAATTTTGGTTACTAGGACTTGACAATCTATTTTAATTATTGCTGTGGACAGGCTCACCTGTGGTGAATCTAACAGTTTCGCCCAGTGGGATAATATATGATTGCTTCTTGACTTGATATAGGAAGCCTGCATAAATTTCTTTAAGACTGGGACTGTAGCTTTTCTAGATAGTGGCAGAGTCGGTTAGTTCAAGGTAGAACAAGAGATAGATGCATGAATCAGGGTATTATGCATTAAGAGCTGGTGACTGGATGTCAAGGGTACTCCTATTCAACTTGTTACCTTATCTACCTGAAGTAAGATGGATATGTGTGACGTTTTAGCAAATACAGAACAATCTTTATAATACTGTAATCAAGGAAGCTACCCAACTGAAGTTCAAACTTGGTTGTTGTTTTTTGTTTGTTTGTTTGTTTGTTTGTTTTATTTTGTCACTTAAAGAAAAAAGAAAGGAAATCTATCATTGTCAATGTCTGGTAATATGTTTCCAAAAAAGTTTCCTTCCTCCGAATGGACCCTCAAAGTCACCATCCCATTAGGCTCCCCCTCTTTTTCAAAGCTGTCTTCTCCCTTCCCCCCATCTCATTGCAAGTTGCAACATAAAAGACGGACCAACACCGGAAACGAGCGGCTGTAGTTTCAAATTAAAAGTTAGGCATTAGACATTCACAATTTGAAATGGGTGCTGTAGTTTTACATGTCCATGATGCACTTGGCATCTGTTTAACTTATGGTTTATATATAAAAGCATCTTAAAATTAAGTGGTAACACTTGTTTGAGGAAACCTAAGTTGTAACTTTTTCAGAGTGATCATAGGGAGCCTTAGGGGACGTTTCCCAAATATCTGAATCATTAGAGAAACGTTCCTAGACATTCTCCATTCAGTTCCTATTTCACTGCATATTAAAAAATCATTCAGAGAACATTCTCTAAAGTTCATTAGAATTGTCCCAGTGTGAACCTTCAATGGATATTCTCTAGAGAGTACATATTTTAAAACCTTTAGAGAAAATTCTCTGAGCATTATCTGAAGTTTACTGATAAGGCTTAACAGCCTTGAAAGATAACGGTACATCATGTAGGTTTTAGAGAAAGTTCCCCCTAAAGTTTTCTGAAATCATGTTTTTACCCTTAGAGAACCATCAGGCACAGGGTTTAGTCTTTAGGTTTCCAGAAAGGTAAGAGTTTCAACATGGAACATAAATGTATACTCCAAGAAATGTTTCTTCTTAGTTCTAGCTTCAATGTGTCTTAGCAGAAACTTACTGTGCCAGGAACCTTTTGGAAACATTTCATACTCCAGAGAAAGTTTATAAAGGCTAACTTTATTCAGTATGGTCAAAAATATTATAGAGATGTGGACTCGGCTTATGGAACTAAAACTTTCGTACAAGAAGGCCATTTAATGTGCTCAAAAAATTCCCTTTTTGTTTGAATGTACTTAGATTTAGTTGTAGTCTTTTACTTTGAAGGTATTGACCGGAAGCTTTGTTCTTTAGCGTTAACTTCATGGCGGCCCCTCTTCCAACCGAGCAGGGATTTAGGAATGTGGAGACCAGCAGCTACGTCACCCACAAACTGCCTGAGGTGTCGTCGATGAAAAACTTTTTTAAAAGGCTTTACCTGAACGAAACGACTACTATCGTAAGTTTATTTGATAGAAAATGCTAAATTAAACCTTGATATTCATCTTTTGTTGTAAGTGATGGGTACGTTTGTATTAAATGTGTTTTTAAAGCGGTTTCTAAAAACTCCCCGTTAGCTAGTTAACGGCTTCGGGATACAACTGACTCTAAGTTTGTTTTGGGGAAAAAAGCTTTGAGTTTTTTAATATATGCAGATGTTTTGAATTTGGACGGCAATTTAAGACTTCGGAACTCTGGATAAGACAGGTTCGGGCTTGTTTTGCTTTGTTTGGATAGCGGTCCAAGCTGGAGTGGAAGGGGGGGGAAAAAAATCCTGCCCCAACCTGAAATTCAAAAACACCGACAAATTAGCCACTGCTAGCACCGGAAACCATTTTCCGTAACACACTGGTAGGTAAGTTAAATTCCACTTTTCATTTTCTGTCTTCTTTTTATCACTATTTAAAATGTATCCAAGCTGTTAAGTATAGTATTAACTTCTCCATACGTTCAGACGAATATGTGCTCTACAGGGACGAACATTTGCCGACTGCCTGCGGTGTTTTGATAACATTGGTCTCCCCAGGGACGCTGGTCTCTGTCTCCATGGTAACGCGCCCGTTGACGCTTTGAGCTGCCTGAAAGGGGGTGGGCGGAACCGGAGAGGAGACCTCACCGAGTGAAGGATGGTAAGCAGGGCAGGACAGAGGCTCAGTCGGCTGCTGTTTTGCCTCATTTCTCGTAGCTGTGAGGTTTTTCTAGGACATTTGATGAAAACGTGAACTGAATAGTGATTGTCTTCAGATGAGCTCTTTGCTCTTTGTTTCAGCCATTTCACGATGGAGTGTACTACCCCTACAGCAGCGACGCCCAGGGGACCCATTCGTCGGTGGGGATCCCCTCCCTCCTGAACTCCCCGCTCAGCCAGCACTCTGCGCCGGGCATGGCCCCGGCCGCCTTCAAGTTCCGCCCGCGCCGCGAGAGCGTGGACTGGCGGCGCATCAATGCTGTGGACGTGGATCTGGTGGCGAGCCAACTGGACGTGGACGCCCTGCAGGAGCACATCGGCACCGTGACCTTCTGCAGCCTGGACGGCGAGCGCTGCCAGCGGTGCCAGAGCCCCGTGGACCCTGCGCTCGTCAAGCTGCTGCGGCTGGCGCAGCTCTCGGTGGAGTGGCTCCTGCACTGCCAGGAGGTCCTCAGCGCCAACCTGCGCGGCGCCGAGGAGCGGCTGGTGGCGGCCGCCGGCGAGCGGGAGCAGCTGCTGGCCCTGCACAGGAAGCAGGAGGAGAGGGCGAAGGCGCTGATGGGCGAGCTGAAGCAGAGGAAGAAGGTGATACGCACCCAGCAGTCGCTGCTGGCTCCACGGATCATGAGCAGTCACAAGGTACTGCAGACGTCCCCCCCCTTTTCCCTCACCCCGCTTTTCTCCTCTTTTTGGGCCCCTCTCTCATTATCTATGCACAGCTGCAGCTCAGACATTTTCCATAAAATGTATTGGAGTTCTCTTGGTAAGATTAGAACAAAGCTTTCAGACCTGAAGAAAGGATTTAGAGCTGCTAAGCAGATGGTGTGTTTTCGTGCCAAGTAGTTTTTTGTAAATCCACTTACAAAACAAAAAAGACTATAATCAGAATGACTGTCCCCCCCCCTACCCACCTGCTGTGTTCATTTTGTCACTGGAGTGTCATGGCAAAAAGATTTCCACTTCCGTTAAAAATTTGTCATATGTTAATGTATTTTATTGTGATTTAATGCAGTATATATTTAATGCAGTATATTAGGGTTGTACTGGTTGCAGTTTTCTGACCGATACAGATTTTTTTGTGTGTGTATATTTTTGCAAGTCACTGTGTCTGGAATAAAGCTCATTGTCAGACCACTGGAGGCAATAATCAGAAATCTCCTTGTGCTCCTTGAATGAACGACTGGTCGCCTTTGACCTAACCTAGAGGTTGTCATGACGACAGCTCTAGCGTTTCATGGCAGCTGGCCGTTACTAAGGTGTAAGCCACAAGCTCAACTAACAGAACCAGATCAATAATTGATAGAGGCGTCTGACGTTCTCCTTGGAGTTTTTTTGTTTAACATTTAAACCTACCCAATCACAGCCTGTTTTGAATTATTCTCAGTTTCAAAACTTTGAAAGCAGCATTGCAGATCCGTGTGGCTGTTTTTGGGTCTTTGACAGTATCGGCAGCTGTCGATTGACTGCCAAACGGAGTCCCAGGTGCAGTGAACTGCAGCGTTAAACGCAGCGTGTGGACACACCGGCAGCATCTGTGCTGGCCGGGGTCTGACAGAGAGCAGGGGTGCCCGTAGAGATGCCTGTGGCAGGCAGCATATCGGCATCACCAGTGCTACTGTTTGGAAATGCACAGCCTAACTCAGTGGATGCTCCTGTTCATTTATGAGTTTATTTGCATCACTGCTGGTGTGAGATTCTTAAGATCTAATGAGCATGATTTCAGTTTTTAAACCAATATGTGAAACAAAAATGTACAGCACATATTTTTTTTCCATTTAAAATGAAAATGATCAGGCTCTTCTTCTGATTCTAAAACAATATAAGGTAAAATTAGTTGTTTAAGCACAAAATGGACAACCTATGTTTTAAAGTGGTTGTTTTTATGTATATGTTCTTATCCACTGCAGGGAAATATGCATTGATAATTAATAGCTCTCATAATACATAGAAATAATAATTTGATTCTAACAGGGTTCAGATGACTAATAGATTTACATATGGAGGAAATTAGTGTTCAAAAATAACAGTGAAATTAAATACATTGGTGAATTTTATGTATTGAGCAGTTTACGTAAAGACAATTATTACAATAAAACATTATTTTTTATAGTGAGTTTATCTCTATAATTCATCATAAGTTCTTAGCTACCAAGAAGAAGAAACCGAAGTAAAAAAAAAAACAGAAGTAGCCAATGTCAAAATGGTGTTACTTAGCAACAAAATTGCACTACAAAGAGACAAATCATCCCAAGGCTAAAATATCATATTGATTATTTCTTTTACCTTATTCTTATTTGCCAGAAGAGTGTACACTTAAGTTACGATTTCATTAGTCAATGTGCTTATTGTGGAGATTAATATGCTTTTTTGCAATTTTGCTGTGTATAACTCAACAGTGGAAGTTTAGCAACCTGATATCAGCTTAATTAGTTGCTTCTGTTATAAACTTTGGACCCTTTTTAAGCCAACTGGACATCAGTGTGCCGTCCATGAATCGGAATTTATCACAGCAACAAAGAAGTTGAAAAGTTTTGAATTATTCGAATAATTTTAGGGCAGAAAATTATTATTTTTAAGACTTGAAACTTGGATTTGTTTTTTTTTTTTTTGTTTTTTTGTTTTAGCTTGACTATCAAGCCTTTAAGCTGAAGGGGAAAAGTGCATTACACACCTCAGTACATTTAAATTCGCTGGAAAATAATTTACAAGTTCAAATGATTTTCAAACGGTTTCAAGGTCACACGATTAGAGAGGTCTCCAACATTCCTTCACGCATTCGTCCCGTTCGGCTATGTGAAGAGGAAATGTTACTTTTACTCAGAGAATATTAGGAAAAAAACTTGAAGCTTGTCAGAAAAGACACTTTATATTTAAAACGTGCAGAGCTAGTGCTAGCTTCTACTTCAATAGCGGAAAAGCAGCGTATCAGTTTCAGGGCTTTTGTGCTTTTCATGTCAGTAATTATTTTGTTGTTGCTGTTTAACACTTTTCACTCCTTCCTTAAACCAGTTAAACTGATTAACTGCTCTAACAGGTGATCAATGTAAACAAAATGTTCTTTCTTGTTTTTTTCTTTTTAGTGTCTACATTGCGATAAATCCTTCCTCAACTCCTCCTTCCTTCAAAACCACATGCAGCGGCGGCATCCTGACCAGCACCAGTCGCGTAAGTCCATCGCAGGCTTCAAATACTTGCCACAAACGTCGATCGGACAGACTGACAGATTGTTTTGAACCTTTGTGCTTCCAGAGCTGCAGTCCGACAGCGAGAAGAAATCTCAGATTGATAGTCTGAAAATGGAGATTAGCAGTCTGAAGGATCAAATCACTCAGCAGCAACAGGATCTGCAGGCCAAAATTGCTCAGGTACGATTGTTTTCGCTATCCTATAATCGCACAAATTAGGATTATAAAAACTACAAATACTGTTTCTATAAAAACAAGAGAGACGGCCGCCATGTTTTCTTTTTGTTTTTTTTTTTGGCGTAGGAAAAGGAGCAGCAGTCGATGCACAAAGAGCTGCTGAGGGAGCTGGAGCGCTTCAAGGCGGAGGAGATGGCCCGCATGGACAGGAAGCTGGAAGACAGCAGGGACGGCATGCGCAGGGAGATGGAGTTCCTCTACAACCGAAACATTCAGGCTCTCACCGTACGAGGACCGAACCGCTCCGCTCACTTCTGCTTCTTTTTACTGCATCATTTCAGTTAAAATTTGTCAAATTAACACAATCCTTCCTTTTCCCAGGAAGCAAATCAGAATCAGACGGCCAAGCAGGACAAGCCAAGCAGCCCTGTCAACTCTCAGGCACAGCAAGACGCTTACAAAGACATGCAGCTGCAAGCCATCCACAAGCTGGAGCAGCAGATGAAGAAACAGGTTAGCAGCCAGGGAGGAAAAAAACAAATCTTCTAACTCAGGTGTCCAAACTTTTCGCACTGAAATTCTTCAGTGGCCAAAATTAGCTTTTTCTTGTCTCCAGTCAAAAACGCCAACATAATGCTGTTGTGAATTCTTTCTCCTTCACTGCAAAAACACAAAATCCTACCAAGTATTTTTAGTCTAGTTTTTAGTGCAAATGTCTTAGTTCACTTGAAACTAAACTAACTTACAATTAAGTTTTCAACAACATGAATGAGCTTGTTTTCAGTTAATAATTATTTAATATTGATTAAGAAGTGCCAAGTCTATTTCACTTATAACAGGAAAAATGCCTTGTTATATTGCTAATTGGAACACATACTTTTAAAAAATCAAAATGAAGGAATTATTGACTTAAAACAAGTTTGTATTTCTTGTTAAAGAGTTGCTGTAAGTTAGTTTTGTCTTAGTTCAATTAGAAACTAGACTAAAATACTTGATAAGATTTTGTGTTTTTGTAGCGTTTACCTGCACAACAGTAAATTAAACAAGTAATATTTTGATGAAACCAACATTAGTAAGAGATTTGCCATAATGTTTACAGTCATTTAACTTTTTGGGCTAATTATTTTCTAAAATCTGTAAAATGTTGGGGGGGTTTTCTCTTTACTTAATTTCCAGCAACAAAAAATTTGAATTTTGTTTTAAAAATTTTGCCCAAGTGTATTTCTAAGTAAAAAGTTGGTGGATATTTGTGGCATGAAATTAAAAAAAAATTAAAGGAAATATCTTTGTATTTTGTACATTTCCCTCCTAGGACAAAAAGTGGGAATCCAGAATCAAAGAGATCAAGGCTCAACATGAGTCCGAAAAGAATCAGGTACACATGATTATCAAACCGTCTTCAGCAGAAACAAGTGGACTTGTAACACCCCCCATCCCCCACTCCCAAACCCCCAACCGTTTTTTTGCTTTCCAGTTGCTGAACGAGCTGAGCAGGATGCAGTCGTCTGTGGCGGAGCACCAGGAGCAGAGCCGGCGGCTGCAGCAGGAGATGGACCGCAGGCTGCAGGAGAAGGCGCAGACCATCAAGGCTCAGAGAGAGCAGGTGGCCTCCGCTTTCTCGCTCTCCGCTGCAGTCGGAGATTATGTCGCCAGGGGAAGCGGGCGGAGTGGTAGCCCCTTGTTCAGGATATCCTGGATTTGAGCGTTGACGCATAATGATACTGTACACAGGAAGTGAATGCTGCTTTCCTGGAGGAGCTCCAGAAAGAGCTGCGAAATGACTGATTATTGATGTTTCTAACCGCTGTTGGCTTGTAGGAAAAAACTAGTTCATTCTACAACTTGTCTGTTTATCTAATGTGATAAATAAGTAGGAATCTTTTAAAAATATATTTGTTAGTTGATGAAATGCGAAACTGCTAACCAGTTTAATATTTGTTGTATTTTGAGACACTACTTCTGATAACATACAGTAACAAAAGCATTAGACTTTTCCTTTCTTTACATTCAAGTTTTTACAAGAACTAAAATTTAAGAAGTAAAAAGTAAAGTTCCTTTTGTTTTGTGATGTCATTCCACAGATGAGGACCATTTCCATCAGTCCGCCCACTAAAGTGCAAGAAATACCAGGTGAGGATTCCTGGAAGGCTTCTTGTTTTCTTTAAATCATTAAAGTTGTATTTTGTATCTTCATATTCAAAACGAAAATGCAGGTTTTTGACACTATCCTTAAAATAAACCTTCTAATCCCTCCTGTCTTCCAGTCGCTGCCAGCGCACCAGTCCCAGAACCCAAACCAAAGAAATTCTCACAGGGTGAGTTAATCAGAACAAGCTTCTTTATTTTTTTTTTCCATCTGTCCACATATGATCTGGCTGATGCTTCCCAAGCAGCCCAGTCTCCCGTCTGTAACCCCCCGTTTGTTCTGGCTCCCACTGCCTGTTCACCTGAACGCTCAGCGGAGCCAGCCTCTGCTCTAAAGCTGGATCCCATACAGGAGTTGTCGGAAGAGGAGAAAGGTAAACGCGGGTCAGGCTGATGGAACCGGGGCGGCTGCATGATGCTGCATGAGTGCACCAGTCTCCTCTTGTGCCAAGAGAATAAAAAGAAAATCTTGGAATAAGAAATGTTTTTGATTTGTGATGAATTCTTAGATTGTTCATCATGTTTGTTGTCTGGTTGGTGGCTAAAGAGAGAAAAAACAAACTTGCATCTAACTCCCCTCATGGCATGGCTTCCTGTGGATATCATTGATGCATGCGTCATTTTGTACTTTTTTTTTGTTTGTTTATTTTTTCTGGTTTGTTTTTGAGTGTCTGTCTTCTCTTTTCCAGATTCCAGCATCTCTGAGAAGAGACCGCTGTCCGGTAAACATGCGACCGAACAGCCTAAGAAACCTAAGGTGACGGCCAGCGCTGTGAAAAAGAACCCCAGCATCAAGAAGGAGATGCGATCCGAGCTGGAACGTTCCCTTACCAAGAAGCTGGAGAGCCTGGGGGTCAAGCCTGTACGAATAATCAATATTTAATTAACTTTTAATTAGGGATGCAAACAATTAGCTGAGTTATGATAAATTTTCAATTAATGGTTAGATTAAAATGAGTTCCTATGGATTAACAACCATCCACTTACAGTCCTTTAGTGTAGTAGTTTGGCCGCCCTCCAGCAGAGGGCGCCTCTGGTTATCCTTAAGCGTAGCCAGGACTAAAGATGGCGGCGTCACTTTAAAACAGGAAAGAGAAACGGTCTAAACGGAGTGGTGTGGGACAAAAAACACACTTTATGTGGTTATGTTTTGAAACATAAACACTCGACAAGCTCATTAAAGTTATCGCCTTAATAATGCTCATTCAGCCAGGCTGTATGACGGAGCAGCGGCAAATAAGTGAAAATTTATCACCAGTTCGAAGCTCATACATTTCGGTGGAGATATACCATGGAATGGTATTCACTACTCTTGATACAAGAGAAAACTAAAGTTTCTAAGGAAACAGCTACTTATCAGTTAACCATCAATTAATAAGACCAATCAATGTTAATGATTAAGGTTGATTCACTGATTACTAGCGTTCCTACTTCTATTCCTCTTCAGAACCAGAAAGGCTTGACGAACAAGGAGTTGGCTTCCCTCCTCGCCAAGATGCGTTTAAAGCAGGAGGCCGTTGCCAAGACGATGCCCGACTACTGGCGCTGTTGGGAGGAGATCGCAAGCATGGTTCAGCAGAAGCTGGGCGGACCGAGGCGAGGCAGTGAAGCCGCGCCAAGATCCAAACAGCCCCATCAAGGTGAGTCAGCAACAAAAGCCTCTTAACGCCTGAGATCATCCCGACGCGTCGTCTCTAATGCTGTTAACGGGTTTATGTGAAGTGATGCAGGTTCGCCCGCGCTCCAGCAGCCTGCCCTCCAGAGCCAGTCAGGCGGTTCCTGCAGCAACCGTCACACAGCCAAAGACTCCACAGCCGGCACCCAGGACCAAAGGGTTCATGCAGCCGAAGACGTCCACCCCCAACATGAAGCCCATATTGAAGAGCAGCACAAGCAAGTATGGAGATACTCACTTTCAGCTGATTTTTATCCCTTATTTTTTTTTTCAATTTGACAAAATTGAAACATCTTTTTCTACTCCTAAGAACCCCGCCGTTTAGTTCGGACGAAGACTCTGACGACTCAAAGTCCGACCTGGAGGAGGAGCCACCAGACCTCCGGCGAGTCAAGTCGTTAAATCTGATGGTTCAGATCAAAACGAACAAAACCCCTCCGGCTCTGTCCAGGCAGAGCGCAGTCAGCCAGTCGTCGTTCTCCTCTAAACCACAGCAGTCCCGTCACAGGGCCACGAAGGCGCAGAGCGAAGACGACGAGGAGTGGTCGGATGTGAGCGATTTGGCGGAAATTGACCCCAGGCAGCTGCATGGCTTCAAAAACCACAACAGCAACAATGAAAAAGGAAGCCACATTAAAGGTTAGCTACACACCAGAGTATCAAGTAGATTAACTTGATCTTCAGTTCTTGAGTCAGAGGTGTTGGAATTGTTCTGTTTGTTTCCAGATAAAGTTGCTGATTTGGCCAGAAAAGTTGAACTGCACATATCAGAGAGAGCAGTAAAAAAGCCTATAGGGGGTGTAAGCGTTCTTCCAGAGAGAAAGGACGAAGTTCAGGAGATTTCGGTAAGAAAACAAGATTAGAAGCAACTAATTCCCAGTGAATGTTAACCAGCAGGACCAAAGGAATGAGGTTTGTGTCGACAGCTGACGGATCTAGAGGAGAGCAGTGAGTGGATGGTCTCCTCTCTGGAGGACAAACCGGGAGCGTCTAAGCAAACGTCTCTCCGTGGCTCCGGACCCCTGAGGAAGAGCCTGGACTCGTCCAGCACCAGCGTCTGGGGGACGTCTACAGGAAAAGCCCCCAAATCAGGTCAGAGTCATTCCGACTCTTAGGCTTCCTCTGAGCTCCAAACGTGTTGGTCTGTGTGTGATGCTGTAATTGCTGCTGTTGTGCCTGGCAGGTCTGACCGAAACGGGAACAGGAAGCACGCTGAAGAGCAGCCTGTGCTCTTTCAGCGACATCAGCGACTCGGAGGACATAAGCAATAAGTAGCATTAGCACTGCAGCAGATCAGGTAACGTAGCTAACATGAGGACCTCAGCCTCTCACTTCTCCAGCCAAAGAAAAGTTATTCTGTTTATTTATTCTATGGACTTTGTGATTAAAAAAAAGAGAATGAAGCAATACCTTCAAGTAGGCAGTTCAGGACCAGAATCAGATTTTGATTAAAAAATATGAATTATCTTGTTAACGTTTTAACTACAAACTAGGTGACAGCTTTCTATTTTTATCTTAATGCCTTGTGCCAATTCAATTTTTTTTTGTCAGACTTCCATATATTTTCTTTTGTATGTTCAAATCTTCTGAGCCACGGAATGTTTTTGTAAAATATTGTACATTTCTATCAGATTTTGTACATCAAATTTTGTATTAATTTACATGTAATATTTATTCAAGCAATAAAGATGAGATTTTGAGCACTCAGGTCATCCTTCCACTCCCCATAGTTTAAAGGGAGCCACTCCAGTTTTCTAAATTTAGTCTTCAGACATTTTTTTTTAATCAAATACCTGAAATGATTATTACTGATTGGATGACAGCAAAAATAGTTTAGCTTGCCTTTTACTGCTTATGTGAGCAACTAAAACATTTAAATGAAAATAAATGTATATGTATGTTTTTTAAATTTAAAATGGCAATTATTTTACCCTTATGTTTATTTTTTTAAATGATCAGTTATGGTCTTGTGTTGCATAGGATCATGATCTCAGGCTAGGTGCACATTTTTCACTTGTATTTTTCCCAACATAAAAAAAAACTTTATTTACAAAAAAATATGAATACAACACACTTCATCAGAAATCTAATTAGTCAAGTTTCCTCAGCGTTGCTCAGTTCTGCCTGGCCACCAAATAGCTTACAGTTACACATAACATAAGGGTTTATTCAGTATAGAAAATAAGAAATCCAAAATTAAACCCTGTTTAAAAAATAAAACATAAGCAGAAGAAATGCTTCAAGAACAGAAGAATCTATGTAGTGGGCAATAAAATCAGCACTGAAAAATGCTTTCATAATTAAAGCAAACAGATTAAATAAAACTATGATTTATCAGTTAACTTTACTAGTGCGACTCTTAAATGCTAAACCTTTGACTTCTGTTCAGAATACAGGGTGGTTTTCCAGAAACTTATTCTCTTTGGGGAAACAGTTTAAACTTTTAGGAAGCACTCAGCATTTCATCAAAAGCTTCCTTTAGAAACTATCGGGGATTTATCCAGAAAGGAGAACTTGTATTTCTCTTTAAACTCTTAAAAAATTTAACTTCTTCAAACAGACGGCACTATGGATCCACAGAATCCGCTCAGTCACTCTGTTTTGAGTTTTTAGCTCATACAAAGGTGTCTCGGTTCTCGATGGGAGTGGTTATTCTTGTCCCTCTGGTTGTTTGACTCCTCCCATCTGGATAATACAGCGGCGGCACCAGCGTCACTCTGGACGACGACGGCGGCCGCATGTACGTCCGTCTGGTGCGGACGGTAGCATAAGAAGCCGGCTTTCGTCGTCCTTTTGATGAACTGTAATGGAAAACAGAGACACAAACATGTCACCCAGCCCTGGTTGTTATCATCTTTTATCTGAAATGTCACTCTGTGTAGCCTGGATTTAAATTTTATCCAATTGCTAATGCTTTGAAGCTTACCAAAAAATTGCCTGAGCTGTAAACAACCATTCTCCACTACAAAAAGAGAAATGCCGAGCCAAACACAGTGGCTGTTAATATTTGGAAGTCTGGCCACCATGGACTGAACTGCTTCGTTTTACGACAACATATTAGGGCCATTGTAGATAAAGCAAAACATTAAAAATGAGCACATTTCTGCCAAGCGAAGACATTTTTAGATCAATCTCAGAATTTTGGGGGTGCGGGGGGTGAGTGAAAATTTCAGAGTTTCAGAAGTTGAAAATTTCCCACTTTTGTAATTCAGAAATGTCCAAGTTTTTTTTCCTAGAAAAAGCTTGGAAATTAAAATCTCCAATTGCTAAACCACCTTTTTTTTTTTTGGCAGAAATTTACAGCTTTTTTCCCCCCATTCTTCAATGGCCCTAATACACATCGTATCGTTAACTTTCTACGCTGCTATTCCTAAAACTCCAGTCAGACCACAATTCCAAAACGGTGCAGAAAAATTATGTCATCATTCGCAACTTCAAATGTTGCCAGTTGAAATTCTACCAGAGGAATCAAAGTCAATGGGAGAAAGCTCTGATGGATCTGTGGCTTCTAGTCCAGCCCGACCGCAACGACCGGGCTGCAATTTACCTTTTTGGTAGACCTTCTTTTCCAGAGAAGTAAGTGAGCACCATTCCCCCACTAATGAGCAGGATGGATCCTCCCCAACCAATGAAAACAGCAGCGCCCAGTTCAAATCTGGACAGAAAGACAGAACTCGTTCACAATCCGTTTTATTTAGTAATATTCTAACAAAGCTTTCAGTATTACTCACTTCTGGGCCTTGAAGTTTGGATCCACAAACTGTGTTATGACTCTGTTAGCCCACCATGAGTATGTTATCATCCCACAGAAACCTAGAGAAAAAAAGCATTCACTTTATTTAAATTTGAAGTTTTATCATTTAAAAAAAAAAAAATCTGAACACTTAAAAAAAAGTTCACCTGAAACTAAGTAGGTTATACCACCAGAAAACGTCACCCTTGCGTTGGTAATCTCTGTCCCACCAATTTTCGTGCATTTCATCCCGATAAGCGTGAGGACGCCTCCAAAGAACCCCGTGATCACGGCGCAGACCGCCAGTGCTCTGAGCGCGTGCAGGTACACTAAAGTAGAAATAAAATTAGCTATAGCTGCTTCTGAAAATGAAGTACAGCAATTTATAAAAAAAAAAAAAAAAAAAAGTCTGTTGTGGAGTTTTCAGTGCCTTACCAGGCAGGGCCAACATGGACGGGTAGTCCTTGCAGTCGGAGACCCCCGTCGTGTCCGAGATGCAGTCTCTCCACAGGTTGGAGTAGTAGTTGGAGGTTGTCAGCACGATGCTGTTCACCTCAGAGAACGTCCAGTACTCGGTGGGAAGAGTGGAACACACCAGGATCCAGCCGCACAGACTGGTTACAAAGCAGCCGATCTCCACGTACATAATCACCATCCGGTACTCCATGGTCGGCGCTGATTCTCGACTAAAAACGGAAATAATAACGTCTCGCCGTGGGAACCGGGACTGAAGGTTCCCTCTGCGTTATCCCTGCAGTGCGGACAGGTAATAGACCCATAATGCTTTGGGCTGTGTCTCATCTTATCTTTGAGATAGTTTTGCCAAGTAAGCATCCTTCCTGTTCCCAGCTGGGCGAAGGGATTATATTACACCACTCCTCTACATGTCTATACAGCAGCCTATTAATGCCTTTGTGGATAGAAAAAAAAAGGAGTATATTCTGCAAAAACTCAGACATTTTCTAGAAAAAAAACGGGACTTTTGAAAAAAATTTCCAAAGGTGGAAAATTTTTGACTTCTTGAGACTAAGAAAGTTCCATGTTTTCTTCCTAGAAAACATCTGAGATTAAAGTAAAAATTCGCAATGTTTTTACTTTTAGATCTGTTTGTCATCAACATTCTTAGATTTCCTTTATAAAGATGCATTCTTATTATTCAAAAAGCTTTATGCTTGTACTAAATAGGAACTTTTAAATAACTTATTTTTTATATTTATTTTTAAAAACTTTTTTTTATTTTAATATGACTGCTCTGCTCATTGCTATTTTATATTACAACTTTTAAAATATATACTGTATAGTTGTGGCATGTAAACATAACAGTAATGCAGGTGAAATTTCTTTATAGTTCATTGAAACAATATAAATTGTCAATATCATTTTATTTATATAGCTTTTCTTCCCTTCAAACAACAGTTTCCAAGTGGCTGCACAGAAATAATTTAACAAAAATAGACCAGAGGAATTCAACGTCTGTTTTTGTCTCGCATGATTCAGAACAAATAAAAAAAATATATATTAAAAAATAACCAGAGCAAATACATTTTGGAAATAAAAAAAACATTTACGAAAGTGTAAAAGATATCTAGACTAACCCATTTAAGCTTAATGGAGCTCGGAGGACCTTAAGCTGCTTAAGCATCATACCATGGCATCTCATGGGATTTGATTAGGCCACTGGTCAATTTTTGCTCTTATTTGAGTGCTTTAGATCACTTTACTGCTGCATAACTCAATAAAACTGGTTATACAGCAGTAATTAATATCAATTGATATATTTGAACTAAATTTTTTTTGTATGAGAACTCCGTCTAGTTTTTAGGGGGGGTTTTTTCCTCCAAAAAATGTTTAATTTGCTTATATATAAAGCAAAACCTATGTCAATCCATCCTCAAAAGTTAAACATGGGAGTGGCAGCATCATGGTGTGGGGACGATATGATTCAATTTTGACTCTAGAATAAATCAAACATGGACGGCTTCGGTGAGGTTTCGTTACACGACGACAACGGCAGCCATCTTGTAAGAAGAAATCCTCGATTTGCTGACGCGTTCTTCGTCCTGTCTGACGGAGGGACATGTAGCGTGTCTGCAATGGAGAGTATAATGTGAAACTTTTTATAGTTTTGTTTTTATTTTAAAGGTAAGTAAGCTAACCTTTGTGGACGGATAACTCTGCATGCAGTTGCACAGTGAACAGTGCAGCCAAGCAACAGGAGAAGACTCCCCACCAAACCGAGGTAGACGGGCGGTCCGATCTCATAGCTGAGGAAACGTGATTGAAAAGTATGTTTACTCATAATAGTAATGTTCTTATGTAACGTCACCTCACCTCAGTTTTGATGGATCTGCTTTGATGTGTAAAACAGCTGAAATCACTTTGTTTATGTATAAACAGTAACCAGCCACGTCTGAGATGCCTGGTGGAAGTGGAAGAGAGGGAGTGGGGGAACGAGGCAAACCGGTCAGTAGGAGTTTTGTTTTCACAACAGCAGCTCAAGCTTTCTAGAACTCATCCCTCTTACAGCCCAGCAGCTGGACAGCACACGCTCCCATCAGCATCCCGTCCTTGGTGCTTGGCCCCCCGCCAATCCATGTGCATTCCATCCCAAAAAACGAGAGCACGGTCCCGAGCAATCCGAGGCAGAGCCCAACCAGCAGCAGACCCCTGACTGCCTGGATGTACCCTAGAAAATAAAAAAAAAAAAAAACAGTAAAATACTCCCAAATGAACACCGGTTATTTATTTACTTTTTATATATATCTTGTACCCACGTTTGACTGCCCACAGCAGACCTTTGTCCACGCAGTTCACGACAGCCGTGGAGTCTTGCCGGCAGTCCTTCCACAGGTCAGACCAGTACCACTCTGTCGCCACCACCGAGGAGCCCCCGTGTCCGCCAAGCTGGGCCACTCTTAATTCAGAAAATCAAAATTGAAATACTACTTTATCTAATTATGAGATTGAAGCAGCTTGATAAGAACATTTCAAATTCTTATATCAGAAGTGAATTATGCTTTGATACTTAGTGCAAATTACCCGATCTTAACCACACAGTAGAATTAAGAAATGGGGTGCAACAACGCTGACACCGAGTTAAACCACAAGCAAATGATGAGAGGGATACATGCAGTAATGTTGACCAGTTACTGTTGACTTCCTCGTTTACATGCTGCAGTGAAAACTGCAGACAAGAATGAAGTTCTGTGTCTGAACAAACCTTACAGTACATCTTTTTAACTTAATCAGGGGCTCTGCAGTTAACTGAGATCCACCATAAGCAGCCAGTTGAAAATACCAGTCACAATAATTAAACGCTAGCATGTTAGCAAAAAGTAATTTCTGATACTTCTTCAGCAGTATGTATCTTATCATAGGGAGGAGGGCTTTAGCGCTGTCAATCAGCCCTTGTGTGTGTGTGTGTGTGTGTGTGTGTGTGTGTAGCTTCTCCCCATCAGCAGAGCCTGTTGTGAATGCTAAGGCTAGTTAGCATGGCCACTGACAACGGATAAACTGTTTTCCTGTAACAGTGAATTGTTTCTCCCCATTAGTACATCTAGCTGTGCGTTCATGAGGTTGATCGATACTGCTAAGATCCTCCTCCGTGCTGTGATTGGTTGTTTTTGATTGGGGAGTGGTGTCTTTCTTCACATGGTGATAACAGCACAGGGAGGAGGGGGAGGAGCTCGATCTTTTTCACAGATTGTGTCTCATATTAGACTGTCACGACAGTATTATCGTGACAGTGTATTTGTTGACAGTTTCAACAAATATGGGAAAACATATTTTTGTAGAAGTTACAAAAATATGTTATTTTTGTAACATCCTCATTTTATTTACAGTTGAGCACCACTGTGTCTTGTGTCAATAAATGGAAAATAGAAAATGTTCAATACTTAGGATGGCTTTTGCAAAAAAAAAAAAAAGTTAACTCAAACAACCATTTATTGCTAGTAGAAACTATTTTTACTTAGTCACAGAATTTCTATTTTTCTTGACCATTTATTTGCTTACCTCCAGTGTCCCATAGCAAGAGTGCAGCCCACGAAGACCCAGCCCAGCATGTAGAGCAGCAGACCCAGGATCTGAATGGTTCTCCTCGACATCACTTTAAAAAAACTCTTTTATAATATAATGATAACATTAAAACCACAATGCGTTTCTTCCAGATGAATTTTCCTTTCTGAGCCTGTACGAGCATTTGCTTGAATTTCTGAATGACAGCAAAAGAAAGCTTTGTTTACTGTCAACCAAACCTGTCCAGGATGGTGGCATTTCGCTTGGTGTCTACAGGTCATAAAATCTCAAAAAGGTCTCATTGAAATAATGTTTGGATAAACAAATTAGGAAAACCTAAGTGATAAACTCAGCTAAAGTCAACAAACTCATGTATCAATCTTTAGATTCTATTATTACAAAACATTCACTAGTAAAGTTTTTCCACACAGTTTCAATTTTCATTAGAGTAATTAATTTGCTGGTTTTCAATTGTGGTTATGTGAAGTAGTTATAAGCAGTCAGTGTAAAATCTTCATGAGATTTTCAAATAAAAGGTTTTCAACAAAAAAAAAGCTTTATTTACAGCACGAATACAGTGTATTGTGTTAGCATCTTAAAGTTTGCCCAAGAAACAAACAAACAAAAAAAACTTAATAATATGCAGAATTTGAACAGACATGTTTTCAATTAAAAAGAGGGTAATATTGAATTTCTTGACCTTACTATTCAGCTTGCATCTTGTGAAAGGAAGTGGAATTTCCCATTTAGGCAACTTCCACTTTCTGTATGTGCGGCAGCCATATTGGACACTGATTGTAAGAACATACTAACTTACACAGTTGGATTTGTGACATCAAGAGGCATTTTTGTTGTATTCGTGACTGAAAGATCAATAATGTGTCAGTATTTAAAGGGAACATACCATTAAAAAGTCAAGGGAAGGCCAAACAATTTTTGGAGTGCAGCGTTAAAATAAAACTCAAATCTGCTTAACATAAAATGGCTAACATTCATAAGCTAATGATTCAGTTAGCTTGCATCTGGTAACTTAATCAGAATTTTCTTTATGTCAGAAACATTTGCAGAGTTGTTTATGTAGTAATTTTGACATTCGACATTTTAATTTATCTGATCAAATGTAGGAGTTTTTGACAAACGGTGTATTTCCGCTTCTCAAACTGCCAGACAGAGAGGACACTGTGCGGCTGCTTCGACTGCTGTGGCTGCTTCTTTGACTGCTTCCGCTGCTCCGACTGCTGCCGCTGCTCCGACTGCTGCCGCTGCTCCGACTGCTGCTCCTTGATTCCGACAGTGTAGACAGGCTGGACTCTAAGGACAGGCCTGACTGAAACTCAGATCCTGTTCTGGATCCCGAACCATATTCAGAGTTTCCATTTGATCTGGGGGTCCGTCCCGACATGGCCGTACGCCCAGATTTGGATGTGTGTGTCGATTTGGAAGCCAAGGAGGATACATCCGAACGCTCGGACCGGGATGAAAGCTTAGAGATGGACGACAGTTTGGTATTGGAGGTGACCTCTGATACGGCAGAAGAAGCTGTGGTGGGCTTGTTTTTCTCCAGGTCTGGCTGTGGTTTTATCTTAATTACCCTAAACAAAAAAAGAATAAAAAGAGAGAGGATAAGTTTTAAAATTAATTGGCTGAAGAAATCCACATCCCAAAGCACCCACGAAACACAAAGTGCTAACATAAGAGCCAAAATGCTAGTATTACTTCTCCCATTTACCTCCGATTAAAAGCATTACATTTGGTCATATAGTACACTGCTCAAATAAATAAAGGGAACACTCAAATAACACATCCTAGATCTGAATGAATGAAATGTTCTCATTGAATACTTTGTTCTGTACAAAGTTGAATGTGCTGACAACAAAATCACACAAAAATCATCAATGGAAATCAAATTTATTAACCAATGGAGGCCTGGATTTGGAGCCACACACAAAATTAAAGTGAAATATTCCCTTTATTTTTTTGAGCAGTATATTTGGTTAATAAAACATCTGAATCTGGATAGACTAACAGAAAGTAGTGCAGAAAATAGGAAGAATAAGGAAAATATGCATCTTTTTCAACATTTTAACAAGTAAAACTGCAAAATGAGCTGTTCTCAACATTTCGCTGCAAATTTTTTGAAGGCACAAAATTCTGACCTAAGTATTTCATAGTGAAGTCAAAGGTTGTTTACTAAAATCCCTAACCATGTGCCCACTGAAGTTGTTTTATCGTTTATCGTCTGTGGAAGTGAGTATTGTAGTGTCACTTCAATTTGGTCATACAATGGCAGGTAATGACTCCATTACTGACCTTTCTCCTCTTCCACAGAGCGGCGTGCATACGGACCACAGATAGAAAAAACCACCAGTCATGTGAAAGGCTGAGCCCACCCAGCCAAGGAACATCGGAGTGCCAAGGCCATACCTGAAAATAGTTAAATGGATATCATGCAAGATTAATACACTAAGATTTTTACCTGTATTAAAAAGACAACAGATTTACAACGAAAAGAAAGTCATGGTTTCAAAGGTAAGGTGGTCAATGCATGTTTGTTTGATCAGCCCTGTTAACTTACTCGAGTCCAATCAGCTTAACATCGATGTTTTTGATCATGACGTACTCTGAATACACGGCATACCCACATGTGGACAATGCACCTGAGAGAAAATCATGTTGAAAAATATTAATGGAGTATCCAGTCACTAGACTTTGTCAAATTTCTTAGAATAGTTAGGTTTAATGGATATCATAAAGTTTCTCATTTTGGCACTCATGAACTCCAAAGGAGGATTGGAAGCTTGCAGGGTGATAGGTGGATAGCCTGTCACAACTCAATTTGTGCATCTTGTACAATAATAATGCTGGATTATCTAATAAGTTCATTAAATCCTTTTATTTTTTTTTTATCAAAAGGACCATGTACCTTCAAAAATAATGACACAATTCTATCCATTCACAATGAAACTCAGTACAATTCTAAAAATGTCTGTCAGAAGCAAATTTCATTTAACATTCACGTCACCTAAAGAGACCTTGTGCAAAAGTAATTGTTTCATTGAGCTGACATTTTGTCTATAGTAAGAATTTTTAAAAAAGCCTATTCAAAGATGCATAATATAGTTCTTTTTTTTGAAGAGATATGGCAGAAATAAGAGTAGCATGAATAATCTTTATTCCTATTTTTTACTTATTTATTTTTATTTTTTTTTAATTAAAGTCAAATTGTAATTGGAGCTGCTAGCTAACTTATGGTCATTCCAGAACCTTTGTAGTGTTCTTATTGCTAGCATGCTATCACAGGTAAAATTCAAAAGTTCCCTCATCTTTTTTTACAAAAGAAATTGTATGAAAAAGACAATTTATGATAACTGAATTTTCAATCTTTTACGAGTTTGGTCATATTTTGAGCTGTTTAAAAAAAATTTTCATTCAAATTAGTTTAATAGTACTAGAGCTAGCTAGCATGCCTGTGCTTCTGGGGAAAGTACTTACTGCCACTAAGCTAGCACAACAAAAAAATCAAAGTACATTGATTTTTAGTACTTTGTTTAAACATAGCAACCTTTTCTTGGTTGGTATATTAAAATATAACAATTTCAGCTAGTTTTCTGCCATTTTAGTAAGACAAAGTCTGAGCTGGTAATTTTCTTGTTAGCAATTTAAGCGACTCCATCTTTTGGAAAAAATTAGGCAGGAGGACATGTTTTAAAGCAATATGACAAAACATGAAAATTACAAAGAACTGGGATTTATTAAATCATACACATTTTGAAAAAAATAAAATAATCTTACCACTGATGATGTGGCACAATCCACCCGTAAAGATCTTCTTGTACTTTGAAGGGTCTTTACCCCCAATATGGGTGCATTCCATACCCAGCAGGCTGAGTATGAACCCCAGCATACCCAAAGAAAGGGCTCCCATCAGTAGGCCTCGCACTATTTGAACGTACCCTTTAATCACAGACAGACATTTATATAGGCAGATTTGCAAACAAAGTGGATACAGATCAAAGTACATGACTATGTGTTTACTTACCGTCCACAGACCACAGCGCAGGGAAATCATAGCAATTACTGACAGCAGTTGAATCGGTGAAGCATTTTCTCCATAAGCTGGACCAGTGCCATGCCACTTTGATGATGGACGAACCACCCATACCACCAACTGAGGCTATCTTCCAGCCCTCCATAGCCATGGTGCAGGCCACAAAGATCCAGCCTAACACGGTCATTAAAAATCCCCAGATTTGGACCACTCTGATCTTCATTTTTAGGCCTCTGCAGGTGGGTTTCCTTCTAGATTTCTCATCCAGCAATGTTTACCGTCTCCAATGTTTAGGGTTTATTCTCCAGATTATGTGGTCGGTCCCCTGCCCAATGAGTCTTCAAAGAAAGTCGAGCAGGTGAATTGGTCTGATGCAGTGCAGGAGTGTTTACCAGATCAGGTGTTTCATAAAATGTGGGTGGGAGACAGAATTCACTCTGGTTCCCAGAAGCCACTGCTGAAAACGGCCAGATTAGAATCTAGACTAAAACCACTTAACCAAGCAAATATCAGGTTACACAGAACTTAATGTATCTACTCAAATTTCTTGCAGATTCAGGAATATGTCCAAAATAAGACAAAATTATCTTAAAATAGTTTTGCCTTAAAATTGTCTGAAACCAATTTTAAGGTAAGCCAAACTACTTTTACGTACCTTTTTTATTATGTCCGTCTTATGGTTTCATGTTTTGTCATGCAAAAAATGTTTGAGCGCTTCAAGCAAAAGTTTAATGTCAGACAGAAATTACCAGAGTAAATACAAAATGCAGTTTTTAAATGCCAGTTTTTAACTAACCTGATCCAGATGAAGTAAATACACTCCTGTTAGATCAAAAGCTACCTGTTATTAACCACATTTATGGCTTAAGTCTAGTCAAAGTGTGGCCTTAAATCAGATTGAAATGACCTAAAACACAGCATTAATTCTCAAAACCTCTCCATTGTGGCTGATTTCTGACATGAAATACTGGCGTACCCTTTCAATTTCACACTCGCCCAACTTCACTTTCTGACCCTTAACTTACAACAAAACATCTCCCATCAGGCGTAAATCTTTGTGTTTTGTTTTACGACTTCTATCTTCTGATTGATGCTACCGTAAACTGTATGCTTCAGTTGTTTTGACCTTTACATGAAACATGTAATAGCACTACTGACATGAGTGGGGCTGCTTGAAGCATCACTCTCGATTGTGCCTTGGGCTGTAAGCTGCTGGTTATTGATCGTTTCACCAGGTACGCACTGTGCCATGGTTCCCAGAGAGACACCATAGGGTCTTTGTGTTGTTCTAATTACAGGTAAATCCAAGATAATGAGCGTTCCCGGGAGCAATGAATGTTCTCATAGCAGAGATGAAAGAACTGTTCTTTGTTACTAGTTCCAGTTGGCATTTTGATGTAAGTTATTGTAGTGAGATATTAAAAATGAACAACTGCTCAGGTAGCCTGGTAAAAACCAGGTCCTTTTTTTTTTAATGCTAATGGCTTTGTACAGAAGGTCTGGACTCTCGACCAATGAGAAACGATTGCTTCTTGGAAGCCATGGATTCTATTGAAGTTGAAATTTGTCCGTGATGTATGTAATGCGTCAGCTCGACGTTATTACCGGAAATTCATAAAAGCTTCAAAAGTAAAAAAAAATCATTTAACTTTTGATAGTATTTTTCTTAAATATTTCTGAGCTTAATCTAAAATTTGACCTTAGATGGCCTTAGATATGTGCTTCTGTTATTGAGAGGTTATTTCATAAAAAATAGAAATCTATGCAGTAAACCTAAGAAAGAAGACAGAGTCCAGTTTGTTTCACACATAAGCGTTTCTTATGTGTTTCCTCAGCTCTCATGGCTCCATTTGCAGGCTGTTTGCCATGTTGTTGTGTGTTGTACCGAATGACGGTGCTCCTGTGTAAGAGTATTTGCCTCTGCAAAAATTAGAAAAACTATTTAAGAAGTGATTACATATATTATCATATTGTGTTTGTAAAACTTAAAAAAAAAATGCTGACCGTAAGCTGAAGCTTTCAGAAAGGGAGAGGCACAATAGAGTCCACCTAAAATACAAAGCACGGATCCAGACCAGCCTATGAAGAGAGCCGTTCCCAGTTCAAACCTACGTAGGGAAAAAACTCAAATCTGCTCAACAGGTTCATGTGAATCTTTGGCTGAGATGTTTTATGATCCTGGTTACGTACTTCTGTGCAACGAATATTGGGTCAAAGAAGTCTGTTGTGATCCTATGAGCATATATGGAACATGCAGTCAAGCAGCAGATCCCTGTTCAGACAATATTCATTAATTTCCAGAGGAAGTTTGGGTATTCTGATTGAATTTCAACTCGTATGTCAAGACTCACCACTGAGAATGAAGTGGAGGCCTGACAGAACAGTCAGACGAGCCTTGGTGGTGTCCGAGCCCCCTATTTTTGTTCACTTCATTCCCAACAATGCCAAAGCGACACCAAAGAAACCCAGGCAAACGACAGCGATCATCAAACCCCGACACACCTGGATATGTGCTGTAAGTTGAGAATAAAACGGAATTTTTGCAAAAGTGGGCAGTAACTGTGCAGCTTTACAATACCTTCATATCAACGTCTTCAACAAATGTTTAATAAAGTATTTAGTTGAAACAATCTATTTGGAATATTTCTCTCATTCCACCAAAAAATGGTGACATTTAAGCACAAGTATTCACTCCCATTGTAGATACATCCCCAAGAAGAGTTAAAACTGTAATTCCTGCCAAAACTGCTTCAACAAAAAATATTAAAGCCCAGTAATGAAATCTTAGTAAACTGTTTGTTTAAAAGTTAACATGAAAATACATTTAGAGAAACGACTGAAAGTGTGTTATTTTAGTAAAAACTACTCAAGTCTGCTATTGTATGAGGTTGACATTTATGTTTGTTCCTTTTTAAAGATAAATTTCCACCTTAGGATTTTTGTTTTGATCAAGGGTATCTGCCATATTGTGGGAGAAATAGGAAGTCATTTTAAATACACCTTAGATGTCAGATTTAAGCATTTTTATGACTTTTGTCATAATAACTACAAAAAACAAACCTATGATGCAACGACTTAGGTTACAAAACAAACAGTGAAGTAGTTTTACAGGTAAAAAAATGGAAGTAAAAATTGATGAAAGGGTAAACTTTCCCATTACAGCAAATGCTTGTGCAGACATGGCCATGGTTCTGCAATAATGAGACGTCGAAATTTAGTATTTAGAAAAATGGACCAATGCACAAACTAAATAAGATGTATTTAAAGGCCCTTAGTGTATTCTGGTTGGTCGCAAATTACCCTTTATGTTTGTATGACTTTGTCGCATTGGGTCATATGACAATGGGAGGTCTTACCAGTCTAGCACACCTACTTCCCTGACACACTTCAGGTGGTCTTTATTATTAAGACGTTGCAACTTATGGTGAAAATATTAAGTTCGAAATCAATTTCCCTATTGTGGATTTACACAAGTACACAATGATATACCTCAATATGGTCTTGGCTTCCAGCAGTCACAAAGTTTAAACATCCACTAACTCACCATCCAGTGCCAGCATCGACATGAAGTCTTTGCAGTTGGACACCCCGGTGGAATCAGTCACGCATGTTTTCCACAGATTAGACCAGAACGTTGCAGTCGTGATAACCGTCCCGTCCACGGACGACACCTTCCAGTAGTCTGTGGGCACTGTGGACGATATCAAGATCCACCCAGAGATAGTTAGAAGAAAGGCAACGATCTCAGTTGCCATGTTGCCCATTTTTTCCACTCAAGATTTGGTTCAGAGTGAGATCTTTCCCTCAGGAGAAATTGGAGAGAAAGTGGGTTGGTCTGACGATGAAAGGCATGTTGGAGTTGGCAGGTTGTGCAGAATTTTGCTTCTGCCTCACATGCCCAGCCTTGGAGGCCTTGGTGAACAGCCAGAGATCATGTAATGTGTTTAGGAAGTGTTGTGGATGGATCTGCTGTGATTAAAACCCAAGTCATTACTTCAGATCCATAATCTGCAAGGGGAATGTGAGGTCAGTCTTTAATTAAAAGAAACTAAAATGTTTTTGACTGACGGGGGGAACTACAAGGAGTAAAAAATGGGAAACACAAATAACTGGGAGACAACAGCTTTGTCCACAATGTTTCTCCTCTTAAGGGGATTATGGTTGCTTCTTGATCATAACTAATCAATATTTGAATTTTTGTACTTTGTTCTGACAAAGTACAGAAATTGACAAAACATCTGTTACTGCATTATAGCACCACCATGTGGCAGAAAGAAGAACCAGTTATTAGAAAGAAATATCTGTTCACTCATGGCTATAGGTTTTGAGACAGTCAGGACTCATTGCTCTAAAACTTTAAATATTAAGTTCCATTGGGATACATCTAGAAAACCTCAGGAGAAAAACGAGAAGAAATTCTGAACCACCTAACATCTTAAAATGCAGTGGAGGAGCAGCGCCACCCTAAGCATCCACTAGATGGCGGTGTTCCTCACCTAATCTTTCAAACCAAGTTCATTACTGCCGATAAGGCCTTAATCAGTCGCTCCATCTCCTCCTATATCCTACCTTCACCCATAAGCAAGAACCTAGGATACATTGACTCCTCTGTTTGAGGCAAAGACTGGCCCCTCACCAGGAGGGAGCAGTTCACCTTTTTCCAAGTTCAGAACGGTTGCTTCTGACTCACTTCTGTCTCTCTTCCCGGCTGCTTTAAAATACTGGAAACCATTCCAGGAACAAAACGTCTCTTAGCTTAGTTGCAATTGTGGAGATTAGCTAAACTTTTCTTTCATTACAGTTATTTTTGAGCTCAAAAGAGTGAAAAACTTTTGGGAATCTTAATCCTTCAATTTTTTTTAATATTAGGGAGACGTTTTAACCAAGGGGTGGCCGGATGTTTTGGTCCAGACATGTTCTACATAAGTTTAACTTCGCAGATGGTTATTTCTTATTTGTCTTCTGTCAGTGCAGGAATCATATGCAGCTATCGTATTTCAACAGCAGCACTGGACTTTGAGCTAGGATTGGAGGGGAAAAACAAAGGGTAGTGTGAGTGGTGTGGAAGTCTGAGACAGGCTTAAAGTTAAAGGCCTGTGTGAAATTTATAAGGAGGAGGTGGACATGTTGGCACAGGTCCACTCGTATTTGGTACTCAGGTCAAAGTGACTCAGCATTTTGGGATCCGTAATAATCTCGTACCAGAAAAGCATTCCATATTTGAATTCTGACCTGATTTTGAGCAGTTCAAAGAAAAGATAAGTCCTCCTAATCTTTGTTCATTCCAGAGAAGGAAACATTTTAATTCCCAGAAACATTATTAAGACGCTACCGGCTACCCTTCAGGTTACCTGTTTTATAAGCGCTCATCAGACAGTGTCTGGGGTCATAAACTGAGAACAGGTACAACCTTTGCAGGGGAAGAATTCCAGGAAATCCAAGCTCAGCTATTTTTACCATCAGTAAATGGCACAGAGGCAGGTGCTGAGAGTGTCTTTTATGAAATCTCTAGATAGTTAAACCCTGAGACGTACGTTACCATGGCTGCTGTTGCTGGGATGTTTTAGAAAGGCCCCCTCCTTAATCCTGTAAAGCATCCAATTCAAAGGGAAACAGCCGGTACAGGTTGTTTCTGCGATAAAGTACGCTGATGATCATGATCATCTGATAACTTTGGGTAAGGAAATTGCCAATTGGTAATGTCAGCAATAGTTTTGTAACTGCAGTATTTAAGTCATGAAATGGATGCAAGTCGGGTAAAACAGTATCAAAAGTTAAACAAGTTTTTCTGGCTTTAAGGTGAGTAAAAGAGACAAGAAGGCCAATCGTACCACTATAACAATCCAAGACTGTAGACTTCCTAAATGGAAGAATTGTAGCTGTTTTTGTTTTAAGTTGTGGAAACTGTAACTCTGTCCATAAAGATCTAACTAGCTGTTTACTTGAAAGAGTAAATACTTCTGTAAGTCAAAGGTAAAAGAATGAAACAATATTTTCTGGCCACATATTCTCAACTGGATTTACATCTACGCCCTTACCCTTGCGTTTACCCTGCTTCATTGCATTGCATTAAGTTGATGCCATGTAAATGACTGATATGCTATTTGTGTGACCAAAATATCCAGTGAGTGTACTTCGAATTTTTATAACCATTTTGCAATTATTTGTGTAGGACAGCAATAGCAATCCTGTCCGCTCTTTTCCTCTATTTGTCATCTTGCTGATTTTTACAGAGACCAGTAAAGACAATGTTGCAGTCATCTAAGCTACTGAAACTAACAAGCATGCACTAGTCTTTCTGTGGCCTGTGTTGATGAAATCCTTTATTCTGGCGATGTTTTTTAAGTAAGCTGGTTTGGTAACAGAGATTTTGTGCTTGTGAACTTTTAGATCCAAGTCCAAAGCTGCACACAGGTTCCTTGCATTCTCTGTGGTTTTTAGGCCAATTGATTTTTTTATTGTTTTTTGTCTAATGATCTTTGCCAGAAGTAGGAGATTGGATGTTGGTTTGTAATTACATACTGATGCATCTTCATTTGTTTTCTATAAAACAGGTTTATCACTCCAGTTCTAAAAGCTGTTTTTCAAAACTCAACGGTCAGTAAAAAGGCAGCAAGGTGTAGATTTCAAGTTGTCAGAAAGATATAACTCTCACTCATTTCAGCTCTTGATAGTAAACATGAATATTTCCACATAAATATGATAGACGAAGGTTTCATCTGTGAGTGGTTGTTTTTGTGGCTGGTTGGTTGGTGATTGAAGAACAGAGCAGATGTATTTAGCAGTGAGAACAGCGTGGGAAAGCTGTACTTATCCACTGGACATTATTCTCACCAGCTCTTTGAATAATCTCCCGCTGTCTTTTCTCCTTTGGCCTTTTCTCCTAGTCAGTGCTAGCTAAACATCGACAGGAGGAAAACGTGAGTCATCGAGCGTTAGCCATTCTGCTCTATTATGATTAGACTAACATTGACAGTATAATTGTTTACCTAAGCTACACGTGAGCGAGTTGCTTCAGAAGGTTCCTTGAGCACGATAGCAGCAATAGGAGGCTGAAGGGAGTGCCATGCTGGGAAGTGGCTCAGCAGGAAACACCTGTGGAGAGTCAAGGGGCTTCTCTCATACGCAGGCTCCTTCTGTTTATGCATAGGATATCCTCTCTGTGTTGACAGCATGCCTTGTGTGTCTTTCTGTATCAAACCAAAGAGTGAGAGAATAAAAGGAAGTTCCTCCACCGTGGAAAGTTGAGGGGAAAACTCCTTACTACCTTAATTCAGTCCTCTCACATGACAATTGGTGTACTAGTTAGCTTCTAAAAAGCCCTATGAACGTTTAACTGTGTCATCATGATGAAAACATGCAGTGAGATGTTCTATATAATAACCATGTGACAGAAATGAAGGAACTTGAACTTATGCTGAGTCATAAAAATGTGATTTTAACTAATGAAACACTGGAGATTTATTTGGACATCTTTGACGTGTTGTAAGTCTAGAATACAGTACCTTGCGTAATATATACTCATTAATTTGTTTGTTCCCCATATAAACATGTTAATACCTCAGACATCATTGATTTTTGTTGGACATACATTTATTTTCAGTTCCTTTTACAGTTTATCTCCTAAATAAAATCACAACATTTTTATTTGCAAAATATTTTAAATTCACAATAATGTACTGCTTTGTATATGTCTGTCACATAAATTGCTAACAAAATTCATTGAAGTCTTGGATTGTGATGTCACAAAATGTGGATTAAATGAATTTCATAATGTATTCTAAAACTGTTAATGGTTTAATGAGATATTTAATTTTTAACCAATCTTTAGAACATAAAGAGACAAATATATAAGTGGAAATATTTTAGATATCTTCTGAGTTAAAATTACATGTAGGTAACTGTGTCAAAAATACCGAGTTAAAGTCGTAAAAGCGCCGTCGTCACCTAGCCAATAGCATAGAAAGAATGTTTTTTTTTCTGGCCAATCAGGTGTATTGAGGGCGGGGCGAATGGGAGTTCTTTCTGTTTCTTTTATTTCGCTTCAGCACCTTAAACCGGACGTAAGGGGTTACGTAAACTCACGTTCAGGGGTAACCTTACCCTCATGTAACATGCAGGTCCTGCAAAGTTACGACAGATAACCGGGTACGCAGTTTTTAAAAGAGGGGAGACGCAGTGTATCTCCCGGTTAGTTATGGAAAAAGTCCGGAAAGATGGCAAGAAGAACCCGGCGGCGACGGCGAACATTCTGTCCAAGATATTTTTCTGGTAAGTGGGCGCAGAGGTCTCCGAGTGGTGAACGGTTTTTTTTTTATCAGTAGTAATTTCGCGGGGAATTTAAAAAGTGGACTCGGTGTGACTTTCCGCATTCAGCGCGGTCACTATTCATTTTACACAAAGTTAGTTTGAGGAAACAACGTTATGAGCGAGCAGGAATTCTGCTCAGGTAAAAGAAACAACCGGACATGTTCAATGAATAAACCAATGAATTAACGTCCTTTACGCAGCGCAGGTGTTTTAGATTAGGCAGGCGCAGTGAAGGAGTTTCTTCTAAACTTCCTTATAACTTATTTAATTTTTACATGACTGTGTTGGTTCTCATTTCATAAAACTTTTTGCGGGGTTGTGTCTTTTTTGATAAACTTTTAGTATGTATTTTTTTTCCTTTTCAATTCGTAACACGTCTTTAAACTAAATAAAGCAGTCTGAATCACCACAGGATTGTTTTACGACATTCAGAATCCATTTTTATTATACTATTATTACAGTTTCTTCCTTACCTATCTTTATTCTTACACCGATACACAGAGCAGAAGGCACTTTGGGTTAAAAACGTATCCCAGGAGGAAATAAATAAATAAAAACTAGTTTTAGTTACTTATTTATTTTACCAGACTGCTGAAAGTTGATTTGTGAGGCTTTGAGATAATAAACGTAACTATAGATCTGATTTGAGTTGTTTCTTGCCCGATTGATACCAAAATGCAGAAAAAAATCTCTCCTGGATAATTCTAAGAATTTTCAGATTGAAAAAGTTATATATATATATATATATATATGTGTGTGTGTGTGTGTGTGTGTGTGTGTGTAAATAGCGTGTCACTCTGACAGATCCTCTCTGATTTTAGAAAACTCTTTTCTTTCTATTTGAGAACTGAATGTTTCCCTCACCTCTGGCAATCTCTTCTGTCTGGGTCATATATCAGCTGACCCTTAAGAAATGGCCTAGTGCAAGAGCGCATACAGTCGGGGTCAGGCTTTGCACCGGGAATCTGACACAGTTTGGAAAGTTTCAAGCTGTTGATTTGCTGTGTAAAGTTATCTTAACTCCAAAATACAAGAATTAAAGACTGATTCATCTGTCGACCAAACACTTAGAAAAACACACAAACCTATTTATTACATGGTAGTCTGAGTCATTTTCCCTGGTTTGTGCCCCGAGGTCTGCCTCCATCAGATTAGCAAGAACTGTTTCACCAACATTTTCCAGTAATATTTACAATCTTTAGTCATAGCTGTGAGTCTTTATGATGGATTTTTGCATCCATTTACGAAGTTTCCTTTTTATTTCCAAGACGGTGTGGATCTAATCCGCTGAATGAAATCATGAATTCCTTTCAACCTCTCATCTCTTCATCAGGTGGCTGAACCCTCTGTTCAGGATTGGCTACAAGCGCAGGTTGGAGGAGGAAGACATGTATGAAGTACTCCATGAGGACAGGTCAGAGGTGCTGGGACAGGAGCTGCAGAGGTACACAAATTTACACATCTGCACGAATAAAGGCCTTAAAATATTTTGAAATAAGTTGGTCTTTAGTCTGTTTTTTTTTTTTTTTTTTCATTCACAATTTTGTCTTAAATTTTGTCTTGACAAGACTATTTAATCTTGTGTATTCTATGTTTTTATTTTTCGTGTGCTTTCATTGGACATTTCTGTCGGGCAAAAGCTTTAGGCACACTCTAGATTATTGAAGCTACCGCTAACTAGCTGCTAATATGCCCTTGCTAGTGTAAATGTATTGACAGAGTTCATACATTCCTGTAGATTAAAAAAACATTAGAAAGATTGCATTGTATGAAAGTATGAAGCAGGAGAAGACTCAAATGAATTATATATTCTATTGAACAATAAAGGTTTTTATAAAGATTTGGGACAAAGGAACACAATGTTGATGTTGAAACACAGTGGAGGCAGCTTCAGGCTCCAGGATAACGTTTGTTCAGAAGTAAAGGTAAGAAGTTGTGATTTGTTCTTACTCAGGAAGTTTTGGCTCAAAGTCACCAGGGTTCTGCTTGAAAGCAAAAATTGTCAAATGTGTCCAAATCCTGCTTATTTTTTAACGTAAAAAGATAAAAGATAAATGGATAAATTTGCTTCAACATATTCAGCTTTAACTGGTGTTTGTTCAAAATGTTACTTTGCTCCTCGGGTGCTATTTGACTTCATGTGGAAGATGGCTCAGTTTCATTCTCCAAAAACGACCAAATATTGAACTTCTAAAGCGTTTATCGTTTGATAATTGAGCTTGAAGAGTTGTCCTTGAAAACGTGTGATTTCAGGTCTGTCATCTGTTTTGTAGCCTGTTAAAATGTTGTACGGTTGACTGCCGTTGCAGTTCAGATGAAGGAAATATCAGCCGTGCAACGATGATGATGATGATGATGATGATGATGATGATGATGATGATTATGATGTGGGTATTTGTGGGAATGGAGTTTAACTTCCTGATAGGTCAGTTTTTTCCCCTGAAGCACAGTAAAGTCATGGTAACTTAACAGATTATCTGTTATGTTAGGACCAAAACATTTAATTTTCATGCCTTCCTCCAAGCTATGAACCACTATATATCAGATTATGACATTTCTTACAACCACTACAGAGATGGTAATATACCCTATGAACAAATCTGTGTTTCCATGTCATTCTTTAATAAATGGTCTTTTTTTTTCATTTTCAAAAAGCAAACACTGTGGTACAGTGTTTAAGGTTGATGGTCACCCATAAATGCGTCAATAAAAGCAACAATGACACAGAAACTGGACATTTCTTTAAAACTAATTTAGACTAAACGGAAATGTGTTCATCATTTGATCCCAATCTTCTTTATTCTCTGCATATGTGAATTTTTTTCTTGAATAAAAACTAAAGTACATCTACAGTGAAACTGTGGATTGGAAGCTTCATGTTTACACCTTTTTCTTTTTTTTTTTGTAATGTCATAAAAATCTGACATTTCAACTTTTTTTTTTTATCCACTCTACCTTCTCTTGTTTCAATAATGGAACAAATGATTGTAATGAGCGGAAAAAATCTCTTCTATAAGAAGGTGCAACCTTTGATTTGATGATGAGTTATTAAAGTTTGCACCAGTGTTACTGTAGGCTGCACAATGCTGATGACTGTTAATGTGTTCAAACCTGCCTGTGACCTGCTGTAACTCACTGCTGGCTTTATTCCTTAAGCAATGCTGCTGCCGTCTCAGAGGCAAGGCTCGGCTCGGCTCATCTTGAGCCACAGATTTCTAAGCCGATAGACCTCGACTCATCCGCTCCTGGTTCTTCTCCGTCACAGATACTGGGACCAGGAGGTGCAGAAAGCTGCCAAGGAGATGAGGACACCTGGGCTGACCAAAGTCATCATACAGTGCTACTGGAAGTCCTATGGAGTGCTGGGAATCTTTACACTTCTAGAGGTCAGAGGTCTGTCTGTGTGAAATGTTCAAGGTTCTGACACAAACTGGGAAAATAGGAGTGTATACTTGATGCCTTTATTCTGCATCCTATTGTGTAAAACTCATTCATCCATTTTTTATTTTCTATCCATTTATTTCTCAGTCTTCCCTCTCTTCCTCATTATAGTCACATTTTTGTTGTTGTTGAATCCTATATTTTTAAGCTTGCACCGATCCACATTTTTCACTTCCAATATCGATACCGATATCAGGTTTATTATCGGCCGATTCTGATGCAGAGCAACAATGCTGAATTGACTTAAAATGTTTTTCCTTTCAAATGCAGACATAAATGTTCTCAATTACAAACATATTTGATAACTCTGCACCAGCGCAGAACACTTAAATACACCAATAGCTTGCCAATATCTTGACATTCAAAGTTCCAAAGAATATCTGATTTTTTTTCCTGTTTTTATGAAGTGTTTTTTAATAAGGAAATACTGCATAAATACTGAATGAAAAGTCTAAGTAAAATTTCTTATCTTTAATCATCTTGTCTCTGCTGGAATGCAGGAGACCATCAGAGTCATCCAGCCAGTTTTTTTGGGGGAAGTGATTCAGTACTTTGAGAATTATAATCCAGATGACAGAAAGGCTTTGAATAAGACTCTGGGCTACGCAGCCGGCCTCTCCGCCTGCACCATCGGCCTGGCAGTGATCCATCACCTCTACTTCTACTACGTACAGAGAGCGGGCATGAAGATCAGAGTGGCCATGTGTCACATGATCTACAGGAAGGTCCGTATCAGGGAAAACGAGGATCTGATTATCATTTAGCAGTTTAATCCTGGCACTGCCTGTCAGATCAGATCAGTTTTCCTTAACCATGGCTTTTTTCTTTTTTTTTTCTCAGGCTCTGTGCCTGAGCAGTTCAGCCATGGGAAAGACCACCACAGGCCAAATAGTCAACCTTTTATCCAATGACGTCAACAAGTTTGACGAGGTATGAGAGAATGAGCTGCTGTCTCTTTTTCAGGGTTTAATGCTTTGCAAAATATTTTATATATCACTTGAACTTTTCCACCTTATTATAATGTGTTTTAATTGACAACACAAAGTAGATTTCCTTCTAAATGTTTTACAAATTAATATCTGAGATGTGTGAAAATTAATATATTTTTGATTTATGTGTTGATGGTGGATGTCCAAAAAGTTTAATATATTTTTGTAATGAACTGTATTAAAGGTTTATCACATGTATGAAAAAGGCATGCAAATAAAATCTGAAGTATAGGAATAAGAATAAAGCACCAAATATGAAGAAGAATGGTTGGTAAAAGTAGGCTGACAGCAGGATAAATAGCTGCAGGAACAATGCAGCCTTTTTGAAAAATTAAACTCTCAAATGTTTACTTCAACTTCAAAGCACAAATTTAATTTCTACTTTGTTTCTTTTTAAAAAAATGCTTCAGTTAAACTGGCATGTATAAAACCAAAAAATGTGGGCTATTTTTCCAAAGTATTTCCCACTTATTTACAGGTTTAAATTTTGCTCTATTATATTTAGGAAAATGGGACACAGGGTTATCACCTCCTCCCTCACTGTTAGAGAATGTTGCTTGTTACTAAGCCTCTCAACCACTGTGCGTTATGTTGCTGTTTACTGTCTGTTCCTGTAGGAGTCGAAGCTTCACCAAATATTTGTGTAATTTTTTTCACATTCTGCAAGTTTTTCTCTTTTTTTTCATTCCATTGTTTTTTTTTGTGCACAGTCTTTTCTCTTTCGGTTCTCCATTCCATATTCATCAGGTGTGTTGATGCCTTTGCTTAGCAGTGACAGACATCCTCTAAGCTATCCAACACTTGGTTTGTGCTCAAGTTAAATTATACGCTAGGGTTGGCGCAGTGTTAGAAAATGATCAAATGATTCATTTCTGAGGTTGTCGGTTAACATAAATGTTTTGACCCAAAACTGCACCGGCCACCGTGCGAATGCCCGATTGTCAGTCCACCTGGTCGTGTCAGAGCTGTTGGCAATCTGTTCACCACAAGCTGTGGAGGGTCTCCGTTTAAGGCCTCATTACCCTCTGAGCACTGAACTCCGTTTGTTTGTCAGGAATGTAGAGTTTGTTGTTAATCTGCGGGGCAGAGCGCGCTGTGAGGGAGTTTGTTTTCTGGCAGTGGGTGGGATGGTCATTGGAGCACGTCAGGCTTTCATACCTGACTGGACCTGAGCCTGTTTGTCAGAGGGGAGAAGAAACTCTCACCTTGATGGAAACTTTGATTGATTTGTTTTTTTTCTACTGTTGTGTGTTGTAGTTGCAGCTCAACACTGACTCCCTGTCTCTAGGTGACGATTTTCCTGCACTTTCTGTGGGTGGGGCCACTTCAGGCAGCTGCAGTCGTGGGGCTGCTGTGGGGTGAAATTGGCCCCTCCTGCTTGGCGGGAATGGGGGTCCTCCTGATCCTGATGCCCACCCAAACCATGTTTGGGAGACTCTTCTCTAAGTTCAGGTAAAACACACACACACACACACACACACACACCAGATGAGACCCTTGTTAGGATGTAGCTATCCACCTGCTGCTGATGTTGAAGCAGCCTATAAAATATGTGATGTGATTCTTCTGTGCTGGATTCAGTGACCATCGCTGTCTTGATCAAAGTCTTTATATTATGTTTTTACAATAATAAACTTTATTTAGAAAGGCTCAGACATAAATGTCATCATTTCATGGGCTGTACCAGATTGTAGCATAAGCTAATTCACATCTGCAGTAATTTGATAGGTTATATAAATGGTTATACAATACAATAATAAAATAAAACAGAAAATATAACACTACAAATTGCTTTCTAATCACAGTACACAGACTAACACACACATGGATGAACTAAAGCAAGTTGATAGACCAAAGAAAAATAGTGCAAAGCAGAAGTAAAAGTCAAGACTTTCTGGATTTTTTTAGAGATGAAAATATAAATACACAAATCATTTTTGTTCGACTTCACATTTATCTGCTACTTTGTCTGACTGTTATATAAACTCCAAAGAAAAATGCTGAAGTTTGTCATTTATAAAGTTTATTTACCTGCACATAGAAAGGACATTTTGATGCAGAAGTGCATCTCCAGCACACTCAGTGTCCTACCCTTCCTTTTTAGGAGTAAGACCGCCGTGCTAACAGACAACCGAATCCGAACAATGAACGAGGTTGTATCTGGAATGAGGATCATCAAGATGTATGCCTGGGAAAAACCTTTCTCTGCTCTGGTCTCTGAGGTCAGAAGGTAAAAACAAAAACTAATGTCATGGACAGTTCAAGTTCCACAAACTACCACAAATTGTAAAACCTCTAGTCAAATATGTGCGGCTAATTATATGACATCTTTTAGGGCTTTTCCTGCCTATTTATTAACAACAGACATAATCTGTTAGTCCCCACAGGGAAGTTACCAGTTTGGACACTTCACATAAACATTAATAAAGTGCAGACTGGTATCAACAATTACTTTCTAGATTACGACTAATCTGAAAGGTATTAGACGTGACCACTGAGACTTTTCTGAAAAAAAAAAAAAAAGTCTGTGACAAAAGAGGAAGTTATTTTTTAGCTGTGAAGATTTGTTCTCATCAGAAAAATGTTCAGAGTTGAACTTGCTGATGCTTCTCTGTTGCCGTTTTAGGGTTTAAGCTTCATGGGAGTGTTTATTGTTTTATGGTTGGGAGATTCTTCTGTCACCTTACGTACCTTTTTGTTGTTGCAACGTGCATATACTTCATCACATAAGGATACTGTGAGTTTATAGTAAAAGAGTCTTAGAAAACAAGAGTTGACTGTATATTTGTATGTTTTCTGCATTACAATTGCAAAGGAAAATGAAAGCTTTAAGAACTAATTACAGGCATGCATATTTGCTGTGTTCTGCTCCGGTGCGCACTTCACTGGTGGAACAAAACCATTTTTGAAAGACAGGACTAAAGTTGATGCATTGAAGAGAGTAGATGCCAGGGGCTTTATTTTTTAATGATTTCAGTGTTTTTAACATTTTTCATAAATGTAAGGGTTTGGAGATCAATGTTTGTTGCTCTGTACATGATCTGATTGTGCCCAAGTGGTAAAACAAAGATTAGCTAAAGTTTCCAGTCTGAGCATCTGGCATGCTGATGGAAGTTAAATCTTGGTGACAGCATTCAATCTGCAAAGTTCCTCAAGTAAGGCTCTTGTCGGGTCATTGAGAATACAATGCTTGAGACTTTTCAGTGTTCTTTCATATGATGTGCTGAGCTTGCTGCTGGACTCTGGCCTGGAGCTGTGAATAAAGGTCCACATCTTGGAAGCTGTTAAAAATGGAGTGTATTTTTTCTCCGAGCAGTGTGTGGCCGTCTGCCATAGAACATCCAGGCATAAATGTTCAACAGTCATGAGTGAAAGGGTAGCTAAGACCGTTTTGGCTGCACTAAAGTTAAAATATTTTTATCTTGGACCTCAGAGGCAGGGTGCTATGCTTGACGATGAGTTGCTTACTTTGTTTCAGTTGAAATTGTGTTCAAAAATATTTTCTTGTCAAATTATTCCCAGAGGAAATGAAATGTAACCCTTACAAAATCTCTTGAAAGGAACACTTTTTTTCTACAAACATATTTCTAATGGGGCTTTTGATACAATTGGTACAATTGTTTCAAAGAGAACAAACTTATTGCAACTCTACCACACACCAGGGCTGCACAATACTAGGAAAACATGCGCTGATATTGGTTAGTGTTGTGATAATAATATAACTTGTGATTAACAAATGACTCAATGTTGAAATTGTTTTGCTGTGGGTTCTTGGTAAACATAGATGTCAGATAATGAATAGTCTGCCCAGTTAGATAAAAATAAATAATTATTTCCATCTCAACAACAATCTTTTTTTTCAAGTTTCTGCTGTTTAGTCACTGATCTGACTTTTACAGATATGCTTAAATAACTTGGAAAATGTGAATACCTTGAGTTTCATACAAAATGAATCCATACATTTTAGTACCTGGTTTGATTATATATGAAATTATCATAACTGCACAGAGTTACAAAACTTATGAAGTTAGTGTTACCAGTTCAGTGCGTCAACCATGGACAGAAAATTTGATTTTAATATGTTTGTTCTGTCAACTATAAATCTAGCTCATCTCATCTCTGCTATCACCATCACTGGTGTACTTAAAATAATTTAAGATAAGTAAACAACACTTAGCTTGGCATGGGGAAGTTAAGCCTGGCAGCCCACCAGTCTTATTGTAAACTGGGGAAACCCCTGCTCTCTCCTGTGGTACCTGTTTGAAATTACACTGTCATCCTGAAAGAAGTCAAGTTTTTTTCTGATTATTGCAATGGACAGTCCAAATTACTTTCAACAAAACTTCAGTACTGGTCTCTGTCGTCTTGTTGCTTAACCAAGCCGACTCTAATCTGCCTAAACCATCCGACTATGTCTCTTCGTCATCCTAGGAAGGAGATCTCCAAGATCATGAAGAGCTCCTACCTGCGAGGTCTCAACATGGCCTCGTTTTTCTGCGCCAGCAAGATCATCGTGTTCATCACGTTCACCATCTACGTGATGCTGGGGAACCCCATCTCCGCCAGCCGTGTGTTTGTGACGGTGTCGCTGTACACGGCCGTGCGCCTCACCGTCACGCTCTTCTTCCCCAGCGCCATCGAAAAGCTGTTTGAGAGCCGTGTCAGCGTTCGGAGGATTCAGGTATAAAAAGAACTCAAAACTCTCCGAAATCAAAGGAGAAGACGACTTCATTCATTCGGCGTCAAGGTTTAGCATGTAGCCAAACTAAAGTTGATTGAGTGGAAATAAAGTGATATTTGCTGTGTGCCAGGTGTAACCATGTCATAGATTAACTGTTGCTGAGCTTCAGTGAAGTGTCAGTTTTTAAAAAAATCATCATGGCTTTGCTTTTATTGACAGAACTCATAAAGATTGATCCGTCCCGTTTCAGTGCTGATGTCACTACTATTTTATCGCTCTCATGTTCAGCTCTGTTGGTCTGTTATCTTCCACTCCAGATTTCATTGTAGTTTTATAACCTCATGGCCACCTGACTGCTGCAGTAAACCACGTCCATAAAAAACACCTGAGTGAGAGACAGGAAGTTATTTTACACTTAAAAATCTAAATTCATTGCTTAGTTTGACTAAATTAAATGAAACTTGAGCTGCTTTTAGGTTTAAACTTTATGTATAATATTAAGACGACGTACATGGACACAATAAGTCAGATGAAACATTTGATGCAGTCTATGGTAAAACATGTTTTTAAAGTTGATAGAGATTTCTGGATAGGAAAATACTCAATCTAGTCAATACAATCTTTCAGACAGACTCAGTTCTTTCTGTTCAATCCTGTTTTAAACTGTTATCCTTTAAATCAGCTGTATAGGACCTTCTTTATTTGTAATTTTAAAATCTGTTTTCTCTTTCTTGTGGTAAAGGAGTTCTTGCTGCTGGATGAGATCACAAAAACCAGCATTGCTCTTTCAAAGGAGGACAGGAAGGATGTTGGTGTGGAGCTCAATGATCTTACCTGCTACTGGGACAAGGTGGGACTCCACCGTTTATTTACAAATGTCAAGAGAGAACTGAAAATTAATCTTTTTTTCTAAGCTGGAGATTTAATTCTGTGGAAAGTTAGGTAAAGTAAAAAAATAGTTTTGTTTTTTCCTCCAGAATTTAGATGCTCCGACCTTGCAGAGCATCTCCCTCTCTCTGGATTCGAATCAGTTGTTGGCTGTGATTGGACCAGTCGGAGCTGGAAAGGTCAGGCTTTGCGATTCCCAGTGGTGTGAAAAAGTATTGGCTTCCTAACAAATCTTTCTTCCTTCCTTTTAAGAGTCTACTTTCTAAGAACGTGTTGCTCTTTAAGATCTCTAAGCCTACTTCATGCTGATGACCCAGAGCCATCAGTCAGCTCCTGACATGTTTGCATTTCCATGCAGTCGTCCCTGTTGAGCTCCATCCTGGGAGAGCTTCCTCCTGAAAAAGGGGTGCTGAGGGTCAAAGGTCAGCTGACCTACGCCGCCCAGCAGCCCTGGGTGTTTCCTGGAACCATTCGCAGCAACATCTTGTTCGGGAAAGACCTGGAACCTCGGAAGTATGAAAGAGTCATCAAAGCCTGCGCTCTGAAAAGGGTGAGGTGGATTCTCCCAATATTTTTAGTATTGAAGTTATGATTTAAAAAAACAAACAAACTAAATTATCTTTAACTAGTGCTGAAACGATTAATTATGATTAATTGTCAACTAATTTAGTAGTCGCTTAAGCGTTAAATGGAATATACGGACACAAAAAAGACCATTTGTTGAAAGAATAACAGAGCAATAATTAAGCAAAAATATATACATTTTGCATTTAAGATGAAAACTTTTTCTGTACGTTTGTTCTACCCACAACTCCTCAAGTAGCAGTTTTAGCTTCACCTGGTTCAAATTAACTAAAGAAATGCCGTGTTTTTGCATATTAGGCAATAAAATATTTATTTTCTTGTTTTAAAACAGGAATTTAATTATTTGAATCATTTAATGCATTTCTGATATTATATAAGAAAGGGTTAGTTAAATGAAAAATCTGCAGAATGTACCAATTTTTAAATCAGACTGTCAGGATAATTTATTACTAAAATAATTGTTAGTTTCTGCCGTTATTGTAAGACATCAGTGTAAATATAGAAAATTTACTTTTTCACCTTAATAGAAAGGTTTAACCAAAGCCCAGACTCAATGTGTGTGTTTGTGTGTGTTTACTTCTTCTGAATGTAAAAAGCTGGGCTGTTAATGTTTGCTAGGCTGATTAAAGAAGAGGTCAGGGAAGAGGTGTCTGATAAATGAGTTACCTTGGATGGCTATGAACGGATCGATTGAACGATAAGCCCTGTACACCATGATCAACTTTCTGTTTTATTTGAAGTTGTCACTGATCAGCCTTTAAATTTGCTGATTCATTGTTGGTGTTGAAATCTTCTTTTTATGTTTAATCCCCACGAACCTGTGCATGTTCGTCCTTTTACCCTTTCTAAGATAAGTTGGGGATAATAGTCATTGTCGGTCTTCTAAATGTTATGCTTTATGTGTAGGACATGGAGCTGCTGCCAGACGGGGATCAGACTCTGATCGGGGACAGAGGGGCCACCCTCAGTGGGGGGCAGAAAGCCAGAGTCAACCTGGCCAGGTAAGCAGGAAACTGGACGAATTGAGATGCATTTGTCCAGGATAAACGCTGGAGTGAAGTGTGTTCTGTTTCAGGGCTGTGTATCAGGACGCAGACATCTACCTGCTGGATGATCCTCTCAGTGCCGTGGATGCTGAGGTCGGCAGACACCTCTTTGAAGAGTGAGTCCCATCCAGTCTGCTCAGCTGCACGCTTCATTAATCAGGACAATAGATTCCCTGAATTTCCCAGACAGGAAATGGGTGTAAAGCCTCTGATTCAGATCCCAGCCAGAGGAAGTTGCTGTAAAGAGCAGGGTGGAGACCTGTCAGCGTGCTTACTGGAACTTTCCTCTCTTATTGGCCTTTTGAAGGTCTTAGTGTTTTTGTTCAGGGTTAAACAATGGCCGACAGTCCTTTGGTTTAATAAACCTGGAGTTAGAGCTTCTCATTCCTGCTTGCTGTCATCAGGTGCATCTGTGGGCTGCTGAAGAACAAGCCTTGCATCCTGGTCACCCATCAGCTGCAGTACCTGAAGGCTGCAGACCAGATCCTAGTACTAAAGGAGGTTGGTTTGAATACTTTCTCTTCCCTGCATGAACACAGCCTGTCCCGTTTGTCTCCTCTACCTGGCAGGCTTAAACTGCTATTTATCAGCAACATTTCCATGACCTCCAAAATCTGGCTGCACTGCATTCTGTTCACAGGTCAGGGTGTTAATTAAGAGCAGGGTGGAAGCTCTGTAGTGAAGGAAGATTATATTTACTGATGTTTTAAAGCATCAAAGCAGCTTTTAAATCTCAACCTGTTGCACAGCTGGGAACGGCTGCCATCATTCAGATCAATTGTAGCTTTGTTTCTGAACGTTGAAGTGAATGCTTGTGGAAAACTCCTTTGACAGGTTAGTGAAGGGCGTGAGTTTTAACTCAGGCTAAGAGGTATCGACTTAGGGAAGTTAATAAAAGTGCTCTTTTCATTTTTAAACCATGTCTTCTCTTGTTTTACAGTCATTTGCTACATTTTTTTTTTTCAAAATCAACTGAATCAGCAAAATTGAAGAAGCTGAATACTTTTGCAAAGCACCGCAGTTTCAGGTTTCTCAACTGACTTGAATTGTTCCAATAGGTCATAGGGTATATCTGTGCTCATGTTTCCACATGTCTTTGTGTTTCTTTTCTTTCTAACTAAGAAACAGGGATACAGTACAGGGTCTGTTCATCCTTCAATATCCATATTTAAGGCTAAGAGATGTATTTAAGACATTTTAAGGCCTTACTTTTAGATAAATCGCTCATCTAAAATTAAGGCCTTAAAATGTCTTAAATTAATTCAAAGTAAGTTGGCCTTACAAACGACCAGCCTTAGGGAAGCTAATAAAAATGTAATTAATGTGTGGAGCACAGCAGAACTTTTAAGACAGTTTAAACTCGTATCTAAATTAAAGGCCTTGAAATGTCTTAGATTGGATATGTATTTAGATATTTTAAGACATTATAAAGCCTTCATTTTAGAAAAGAGTTTAAACTCTTATTTGAAATAAAGGTCTTAAAACATCTAAAACTACTTTATAAAAGTAATTTGGCCTGTAATACTTAAATTTTGTATGAACAGAACTAATACATATTGCATATTTTATGCATACAAGATTATCTATCAGGCAAAAGTTTGAGTCACACTAGTATCTTCATTGTGTTCTGTGACTCAGGACTGTTGAGGCTATTGTTAACTAGTTGCTAACATACCCTTGCTAGCCAGCTAGCTTTCTTTCAAATTTCTTGCTAGCTGGCTGGACAAAGTTAGTGCATTTCTTTACAGATACAGGTCTGAAATTCCACTATTAAAGGTCTTAAGAAGTCTTAGCTTTGAGTTGATGGAGCCTGCACAAACCCTCATCCTGTTGGTGAAAAGTTACGATAACAGATGTTTGGGTTGCCATGATTTGGGGTTTTCTAAAGCAAGAAATAGAAAGCTATAAATAAAAGCCTGTATTTCGCTGCTGAGATGTGTAGTTGTTGGCAGCAGTCCATAAACGACTCTGGCTGTGTGTGTTCATCAGGGCCACATGGTGGCAAAGGGAACCTACACGGAGCTGCAGCGCTCCGGACTGGACTTCACTTCTTTGCTGAAGAAAGAAGAGGAAGAAGAGCAGCCGCAGTCTCCAAAGGACATTTCTCCCAGGAGCAGAACTCTGTCTGAGATGTCAGCTCTCTCCCAGCACTCCTCGGTTAACTCACTCAAAGATGGAGATCACTTACCGGTTGGTACAGCGGTCTGTTACGCCCCCTAGTGGTCCACCATAAGTTTCCACAGAGAAGATGGGAGTTATTTGTGCAGCTGGTTCACATTAGTGTTTCTTATCTTAGCGTTTAGTTACTCAGACATTTTAAATTACTTTTGTAGAAGTTTAGAGGAGAGTTTTAGTAACATTTTTGTTTGATGGAAAATTTAAAACTGACCTTTTAATTTTCAATACAAAAAGTCAAATGACTGAGTGTTGAAGCTGTGGTTTTAAACGCACGCTACCATGAACACAGCAGCTGATTCTGCTGCTTTACATGCATTTGCCCTTTGCTTCTCTAATTTCAGGTCCTCTTTTTCTTTGTCTAGTATGACTTCTGGTCACATTTGGTCTGTTTGTGTGAAGAGTCAGAAGTGCAGCTTCATTTTCACACGTGTTATTAATTAAACCACAATAATGCTCTCCTTATTGTTGAACCTCTTTAAGATAACATTAAAATAAGTTATATCTATGGTAATCATGCTTGTTGGTGTTCCTTGCCAGACGGAGGCGGTCCAGGTGATACCGGAGGAGAGTCGAGCTCAGGGAACCATCGGGATGAAAATGTACCTGAAATACCTGAGAGCTGGAGCCAACGTCGTCGTCCTGCTGTTTGCCGTGCTGGTTAACCTCCTGGCTCAGGTACAGCAACAACAACCCAGCCATTTATATTAGGAAATATCAAAACAAGTAAGTAATCATGCTTTCTATTGTAGGTATCGTATGTGATGCAAGACTGGTGGCTGGCGTACTGGTAAGGAATTCTCTGTGTTCACCTCCTGATGCTAACAGAGCCGTTTCCTCATTTAATCTGCCATGTTTTAGGGCAGGAGAGCAAGACAAGCTAAGCAGCACTAATAGCAGTATGGCTGCAAATGGAACCAACACCAACACAACAAAGTTGGATTTAGGTTTCTATCTGGGTGTTTATGGAGGTAACCTGCTTCACAGTCTGCCCTGTTTTTTAACTGTTTGTCTGCTTCCTGCTGATCAGAGTCCTGCTGGTTTCCTGCAGGTCTCACTGCCGCCACCATCCTGTTTGGCTTCATGAGGAACATCATCCTGTTCTCTGTGCTGGTCAAAGCTGCCCAGAGCCTCCACAACAACATGTTTAACGCCATCCTGAGAGCGCCCGTACGCTTCTTCGACATCAACCCCATCGGTAAGCGAAGAAAGCCTCATTAAACACTTTGTGATCCAAAGAGAACTGAATGTTACATTCTCACTTGCTGCGTCTCTTCAGGAAGAGTGTTGAACAGGTTTTCTAAGGACATCGGCCAGGTGGACTCCATGCTGCCCTGGACGTTTACCGACTTCATTCAGGTGAGGACACACACACAGGAGGAGTGGGAGATATGGACCTAAAGTTTTATTACGATATTTTGTGATTTAAAAGTGACGACAATAAAAGTGACGATTAGTACTTTTATTAGTATTTATTACTACTTTTTTTTGTATTTAACAAACAAATGATGAACTCTAGCTTTAATCCTCTTCAACTAACACTGACGTTTGGGTGTGAACACGTTTGCTGTGATTTTTAGGTGTTCCTGCAGATTCTCGGTGTGATCGCTGTGGCAGCGTCTGTGATCCCATGGATCCTCATCCCGGTTGTGCCTCTCCTCGGATTGTTCCTCTTCTTGCGCCGCTACTTCCTGAAAACCTCCAGAGATGTCAAACGGCTTGAATCCACCAGTAGGCGTCTCAAATGGATTGAGTTTTATTTTGCCATTTTGTTGCTTCTCCCTGACGAGTCTTCGTGTCGTGCAGCTCGCAGTCCCGTCTTCTCCCACCTGTCGTCGTCCCTTCAGGGCCTCTGGACGATCCGGGCTTTTGGAGCGGAGGAGCGCTTCCAGAACGCCTTTGATGCTCATCAGAACCTCCACTCAGGTTCTGCCTCTCCCTGCATGTTTACGTCCACTGATCTCAAACCTTTGTACTGACGTTTTGTGGTTGTGAACAGAGGCCTTCTTCCTCTTCCTGACGACGTCTCGCTGGTTCGCCGTTCGCCTCGACGGGATGTGCTCCGTCTTCGTCACCATCACTACCTTTGGCTGCTTGTTGCTAAGAGACCGTAAGCCAGAGTCGATCAACCTGCACTTCTATACCACTAGAGGGTACCAGAGTGTAACCTTCAGAACTTTTTCTGCCATCAGAGCTGGATGCTGGTTCTGTTGGGTTGGCTCTGTCCTATGCAGTGACTCTGATGGGAATGTTCCAGTGGGGCGTCAGGCAGAGCGCTGAGGTGGAGAATATGGTGAGACACCGCTTAAAGTAGAAGTTATTGAGCTTTACATCATGTTATGAAGTTATTCCCTTATCAAAAACACACCTGGAGTGTTTCCTTGGTTCTCTTGTATACATCTGAGAAATCCTCTAATCTGCTGTGGCAACCATTCAGCTGTACAAAACACCTGGAGCATCAGAAGAGCCAACAGCAATTAGCAAACACCTGGTGGAACTGCACATCTGCTGTGCTGTTGCCTTTACCAGTGCTGGTAGAAACGTTGTTAAAGGGTTAACAAAGGAGAGATGTGACGAAATCCTGAAGGCAGAGTTTTAAAAAGAGCGGTGGTTTTTAAAGAGACAGAGGCCCAATTTCAATGCGTTAAATTACAAAGTTAAATTTATTTCAAGTCATATTTATATAGTATTTTTATAATAACTGAAGGTAACCTAGTTAGAGCTATAAAATGGCACTATGTGGCAGGAAGATGCATAATACTGGTTCTTTGACTCAGTTTATAGAAGATCATCGAGTCTCATATGGGAGCATCATGCTGTCTTTATTGACCAATAGGGAATAACTTTGACATAGGAAAATGAAGAAACTTTTAATGATCAGATATGAATAAAAACGCTAGAAAATACAGATTTAATGCATCAAATGCATCTAGTAAGGATAAACTAGGCAGAGACCATCACATTTAATTAAAAAAAGTGCAATAAAGTTGTTGGTGTGAACTTCATCCACAGATGACCTCAGTGGAGAGAGTGATGGAGTACACTGAACTAGAGAGCGAAGCACCCTGGGAAACAAAGAAGCGTCCTCCTCCTGGTTGGCCAAGCAAAGGCCTGGTGACCTTTGACACTGTCAGCTTCTCTTATAGTGACGACAGCCCCAGGGTCCTGCATGGCCTCCAGGCCATGTTTCGGCCCCAAGAGAAGGTGAGAGGTTTGTTATCTAAAGCCGCTGTGGATAGAAGCTGAGCGTCCTTCGTTTGTCAGGTCGGGATCGTCGGGAGAACCGGAGCTGGGAAAAGCTCTCTGGTCTCGGCTCTGTTCCGCCTGGCAGAACCTCAGGGGAAAATCTACATCGACGGGGTGGTGACCTCTGACCTGGGCCTCCATGACCTGCGCCAGAAGATGTCCATCATTCCTCAGGTGAGCTCAAAGTGGAACTGAGCTCATGTACACTCATGTGAATCGTTTCCCCATTTGCCACATTAAAACCACCATCAGTATTTTATGTCAAACACATTAGAATAAATGAAGTGGAATCAAAATTTGTTTTGCTAACAAAAATTCAGCTTTGACAAGTGGAACCAAGAAGGTTCTTGATTAATCTAAAAGCTCAGCCTAATTAGATGGAGAGCATCTGAACAGCATTATTGAAGTTTTGCCAAATATTCTCAACTGTATTCAGGTCTGGACTTTGACTGGGCCGTTCTTACACACAAGTTTTGTCCCTTGGGCTGTATGTTTGTCCTCTATTGAGCTCTATATTCTCATTAACTGAGAATATTCCCCGTCTTTAAAGACAATCCGGTGCTGCCACCACCATGTTTTGCTGTGAACATGTTAGAAGCTTTTATTCTAAGGTTTAAATTCCCACAGGTGGATTTTTAACATGTTCTTATTTCTGTGACTTGTGAACCCAGTTGGTTTTGTTTCCAGGACCCGGTGCTGTTCACAGGCTCCATGAGGAAGAACCTGGACCCATTTAACCAACACTCAGACGAAGAACTGTGGAACGCCCTGCGAGAGGTCAGCACCAGCTGCCTGTTTCAAACATGACCAAGATGTTTCATATGATTGATTAGAATCCAAAAATGAATATTATGCTGCAAAAAATAAAAAATAAAAAAAATCATCATTTAGAGGCCAAACTAAGACATTCAGTCTAGAGCCAGAGCTTACCGTTAGTGAACTGAGTCTTTGGTAAATGAAGCTTCTGTGTTTTAGTTGCTGACGTCCGTTTCCTTCAGGTGCAGCTGAAGTCCGTGGTGGAGGAGCTGCCTGGAAAGCTGGAGACGGTTCTGGCCGAGTCCGGCTCCAACTTCAGTGTGGGTCAGAGGCAGCTGGTGTGTCTGGCCAGAGCCATCCTGAGGAGGAACCGCATCCTCATCATCGACGAAGCCACGGCCAACGTGGACCCCAGGTAGAGCTGCTGTACATTCACTACAATTCAATTAAAACAGTATTTAGTCCATTTATAGTCCAAGTTATGTTTTTAATTTACTTCAAGTCATCAAAATTTATTGGTTAATTTCTTGTACATGAACTGTAACATTGGGATGTTGTGCTGTTGTCACAGGACAGACGAGCTGATCCAGAAAACCATCCGGGACAAGTTCAGGGAATGTACCGTGCTCACCATCGCTCATCGCCTCAACACCATCATAGACAGCGACCGGATACTGGTGAGGCCATTTTACACACAAACTACGGTTCAAAATTCATCAGCAGCAAACTCTCAATAAAGTTTATATTGATTTCCCACTGGCAGTTAGCATTATATGCAGGTGGTAACAGAAACGGAAACAAAGAGACAGTTGGAGTCTGTGCAGTTTCTGCTGAAGATTAATTACCACCTGGATGACAGTGAAAGTTTCCAGTTTGTGTTGCCTGGAGCAGAGATGTTGCTTTAAAGGTGGTTTTTTCCTCAAGTCAAATAGCATTGCTTTAGGTGCATGTCTGCCTGGCATTACATTACTGTAAACTTTTTTAAATAAATGTCCCTATAACATGAGATAATTTGTGGAAAAAAATTCAGCTCCTCTGCTTCCTCTCTGTGGTTTGACTGTCATTTGCAGAAACAACCAATCAGAGCCAGGAGGAGGGTCTTTGTGCTGTCAATCACGCTGCTGAAGCTGTGCTAATGGTGGAGGAACAACTTAATGCTACTAGAAAACCGTTTATCTCCTGGTATCAGAAAGCAAGCTCTCTTCCTGGCTCTGACTGGCTGTTTCTGGTTGAGCGGTGTATTTCTGCAGTAGGACTTTGTAGTCCTACTGCCTTGTGGCAGAGGAAGTCGGATCATCCGTTGATGTTTTTCATGTATAAAAACTGTGTTGTGTAAATTCCAGGTGTATGGGTTCCCTACACAAATGTTGTTTGTGATGAGTGTGTGGTTTCATTTGCAGGTTCTGGACGCGGGGCAGATCCACGCATATGACGAGCCGCACATTCTGCTGCAGGACACCGAAGGCATCTTCTACAAGATGGTGCAGCAGACTGGGAAACAGGAGGCAGCAGCGCTACTGGAAGCAGCCAAAAGGGTGAGCTTGAGTCATAAAAGTTAAGCCAGGCACAAGTAAGAAAATAGACTGACTTGAAATGCATCTCCAGGCTTACGACAGCAGAAGCCGTCCCAGCATGGTGAACGGACACGCAGACACAGCCGAGGTCAACTTGGTCATCTTTGAAACGGCTTTATGAGACGGGAGACGTAAAGTTGCTTCGGTACCAGTAGAGTCCAGAGAGGGCACAGGCCGAGGAGCTCTGTTCTCCGGAGAGAGCACCGACCCACTGCAGGGAGGAGGCCGGCGTCCGCTGCCAGGCAACCGTTTGCACATAATGCTGCTGGTTTGTGTAGAAACTGTTCAGATAGAACACTACATGTTTTCTATTTATGTTCTAAGCGGCTTCTATGTAGAGGTGCCTTAAAGAAGTGGTCTTATGATTGTTTCAAAGTGCCTTATTTGTGTTTTACAGCAGTTTTTATTTTAGTTGTTAAAGTGTTTTATCCAAAGATGCTGTAAGAACTGTTGGCATTGTTGCACAAAATGAGCATCCAAAGCTGAACTTTGTATATGTTGAAGATTTCAGTAAAAATCATTTTTTACTTTGTTTTCAACTCTGTCCTTCTTAAAACCTTGACAGGAAACCCAACCAAGCTGAGCATGTCATTTCTGCATGGTGAAAAAACTTGAATATATTTGCAAATTTAACCTCAGGTGTTGATTTCTAACACTCAGACACTTTACTGGACCCAGCTAGAAAAGGTTGCTAAATTACATGAGTAAACTTGCAGTAGATAAGTTTTTACTATATTTGTTACAACTATTTCCATCTGAAGAAACGCACCGCTTCAGATGAAAACCAACCAACCAGAAGGAAGATCTTAGTGTTATCATTCAGCTAAATGTGCTCCTGTCAGAAAGGCTCTGTAGCAGGGAGCAGCACATACAGAAGCTTATTGAGAGCGCCAAGATCCTCCTCCTAGCTCTGATTGGTTGTATTTCTGTAGCTAGCACTGGGGGAAAGCGTATTGTTACAAAATAGGAATAATTTGAACAAAAGGAAACCAGTTTTTAGAAAAAGTTACATGCTGTAGGTTTATAAACATCTAAACTAACTAAGCTTAATCAGTCTAAGACCACTAATTTGTTTGTCCTTATGATTAGAGTTGACTGAACTAGTGGCTCAAAGTGACTTCATGGTATCTGGTGGAACATAAATAACTGAATTTGATTCTTTTATGTCTTGAAATTCCACAAAAGAACAAGCTTTGATTTAAGTCTAAGTTTGATAAAACACAAGAAAACACTTATTGATGAACCATTTCAATATAATTAATTGTAACAAATGTAAACTATTGCTAAAAACTAACCCTGAATATTTTCCTTTTTAGCAAAAAGAATCTGGCTTGTTAGCATATCGGTAAGATCTTAAGTTTAAGGATGTCAAGTTAAGTGTTCTTACCTTCTTCGGAGCAGCAGGGACTATCACTTGTGCTGGTTTCTATGGAAACGCAGGACAGCCTTTCATTTCCAGCTCTGGTCAACAAGCAGAACTCACCTTCCAGTCCACACTGGCCTAATAAATGTTAATCTAAAACAGGGGTGCCCAAAGTCAGTCCCCGAGGGCCAGCATCCAGCATGTTTTAGTTTTCTCCTCAGTAAGTCAATGTTCTCCCTCGAGGACTGACTTTGGGCACCCCTGATCTAAACTTTGCTTCCAAACTGCCATAAAAAAGATGAAGAAGACAGTTTTTGGGATGCTTGAGTAATAATTGACTAAGATTCATATAGAGGATGATACACATATCAAACGGGTTGAAATTGGTGTTTAAATTGCCCTCAAATAGTTTGAGGACAATTGAGTGACATCTGAATCACATAAGTGACAGACTAATGACTTTTTCAGGGTCATTTTACTGATCATTGAGTGACAGGTTTAACTAATGACTCTCAGTTTAAAGGTGTGACTACCTGCACCACCACAGCTGGACTGACTGGTTTAATTAGATGCTCTGCAAGCAAACAGGCTCTTCAGAGTTTTAATTATCATTCAAGATTATTTGTATAGCATATTTAGCATCAAAACAATTCATAGTGCTTTACATCATAAAAATACAAAGTCATAAAAAACATCATCCAATAAACAATTGAGAAAACTAGTAACATTACATTTTGATGAAGGGCATCACAAAAAACATCTTTACACATCAAATAAGTTGCTCGATGTTTCATATACTATGGTTCAAAAGCAACTCTAAACTGGTGGGTATTTTTTGTCACCTGTTTTTTTTTTTCAAACTCAACATTGACAACTGCAATGCAACAAATCATGGGTAAGAAGCTCATGGGTTCAGGTCATCACAAAATTTAGATGGGCATCAGACATCAAGTATGAAGGACATGGTTTCAAATCCTGGAAAGAATGCCTTTTTAATAAACCACTTTAGAATGCAGAAAAGAAATGCGCTATGAGAAACTTCCCAAGTGTGGAAGATCATGTGGTCTACTGGCAATGCTGTAGGACCAGCATTATAAAGGTCATGGGTTCAAATCCCAGCAGGAATTAACAAAGAATGCTGATTTTATTTTATTTTTTTTCAGTCTTTCAAGGCCAACATTGACATCAGAAGAGATAAATGCGCCACAAAAAACTTCCAAACCATATAAGGTCGTGTGGTCTACAGGTTATGTCATCAGACTTGAAGGATGTGGGTCCAAATTCTGATCTTGGTCTGTAAATAACGTGGACATTCATGCTTAATTTGGTATTTAATGGGATTTTTAGATTAAAACATACAAAGTTCATCATAATCAGTAAAAATTAAGGCTAATTGTTCAGAAAAACATGATTTCTGCTTAAATATGTTTTTTTTTTCAATTTATTTTTACTCCAGGAATGCACAGATTTCAAAGTTTTTTGCCGATACTGCCAATTTTTCATTTTCTCGGTTTTCATGTAAAAAGTCAAGAAAATAAAAAATTGGCAGTATCAGCAAAAAACTTTGAAATTGGTGCATTCCTGGAGTAAAAATGCACCGATTTCAAAGTTTTTTTGCTGATACTGCCGATATTCCAAAAACAAGAAAATGAAAAATTGGCAGTATCAGCAAAAAACTTTGAAATTGGTGCATTCCTGGAGTAAAAATGCACCGATTTCAAAGTTTTTTTGCTGATACTGCCAATTTTTTATTTTCTTGACTTTTTACATGAAAACCGAGAAAATGAAAAATTGGCAGTATCGGCAAAAAACTTTGAAATCGGTGCATTCCTGGAGTAAAAATGCACCGATTTCAAAGTTTTTTTGCTGATACTGTTAATTTTTCATTTTCTTGTTTTTGGAATATCGGCAGTATCAGCAAAAAACTTTGAAATCAGTGCATTCCCTGAATAAAAATAGATTGATAAAAAAACATATAGCCTTAATTTTGACTTATGATAGTGTTTTAATCTAAAATCCTAATAATACCAATTATTTACAGACAAAGATCAGGATTTGAACTCATGTCGCTTGTACCTGATGTCTTATGGCATAACCTGTGGACCACACAACCTTCCACACTTCAGAAATTTCTCATAGCGCATTTATCTTTTGTGCTGTCAAAGGTGATTTTGAAAGAGGCTGACAAAATCGACATCCATGCACCGATTTCAAAGTTTTTGATGATACTGATGATTTTTCTTTTTTGTGTGTGTAAAGACCGAGAAAATGAAAAATCCTTTCCAGGATTTGTACCCTTGAGCTTTGTACTTGAAGTCTGTTGTCTTAACCTGTAGACCACATGATCTTTCACAGGTTTAGTGAGATATGTTGAGCTGTTTTGATCTTCACGTAATAAGTGACGGACTAATGACTTTTTCAGGGTCATTTTACTGATCATTGAGTGACAGGTTTAACTAATGGCTCTCAGTTTAAAGGTGTGACTACCTTCACAACCACACCTGGATTGACTGGTTTAATTAGATGCTCTGCAAGCAAACAGGCTCTTCAGAGTTTTAATTATCATTCAAGATTATTTATATGTCACATTTCAGCAACAAGACAGTTCATAGTGCTTTACATTAAAAAGACACATAAAAACACAATCATGAAAACCAGTAACATTGCATTTTGATGAATGCCGTCACAAAAACCATCTTTGCATATCAAACAAATTGCTCAATGTTTCATATATTATGGCTCAAAAGGGTTCAAATCCTGGAAACAATGTCTATTTTGTCAGCCTCTTTCAGTCACCATTGACAGCAGAAAAGATAAAAGCACTACGAGAAACAGCTAAAGCGTGGAAGGTTGCGCGGTCTGGAGGTTACGGCATCAGACATCAAGTATAAAGGACATGAGTTCAAATCTTGGTAGGAAAGCATGGTGTATACCTCTTTAGTCAGCATCTTTCAAAGTCAATATTGACACCTGGAAAGATAAATGCACCATGAGAAAGGTGGTGCTAGGTCCATCCAGACGCTTCGGTTGCCGTGGAGGCTAACAATTAAAATTTGGCACAGACAAGATGGTAAAGTGCAACATGATGATCATGTTAGGTCTTAGCTGGTTTTAAAGTAAGACAAGGCAAATTTATTTCATGGTTTAATGACTGGCTACATTGTGAATATAACTGTTATTGACTTACAAAACATTTTCAAACTAATTATTTTGTGGACAACGTGCCTCTGCATCACAAACACCTACATGAATAGATAGCATTGCTGAAGGCAGGCTTATTAAAATGTATTATTTCCTTCTAAGCATATAAAAATGAATAAAGTTGGAATAATATTTATGTACATCTCACTTTGGACCTGTGCACATCAGAGGTACAGAAGCAGTCAGTGCAATACCTCTGAGATCAAATTATAGCTTCACACCCAACAGCTAAATGTTCAACTTGCAAATCAAAGTCTTAGTGTAACCTCATGTTGCATCACAACACAATAGCAACTTTAACCCTCTGAGGCAGGAAAATCTAAAGTGTCTCATTAACAGTAATGATGCAACACAAAAACATCATGTCAAAAGATCAATCACAAATACCTGTTCGACATTTCACGCCTGATGACGCCTGCTTACCAAGAAAAGTTTGAAAGCCATTTGGAAAAAGTGAATGTTACACTTTGGGGTACACTGAACACTTTCAATGGCAACTTGTTTAAACTAGATGCAGCACAACATAAACATCTAGATTTATAGTCTATGGGTATTACAGGTTGCTTTCCTGAACATTTTATTTTATTTTATTTTTTCCCCAAAAAAATTACAGGATGACCCATTTTACATCTTAGTACATACAAGATACCGTTGGGGACAAACGGCGAGTTACATGTCGGAACTGACATAAAAGAGCTTTTACATTACAGAAAGCACAAAAATAGAACATTTACATTCTGAAACTTACAGGTTATTCCTTTTTAGACCTTTCAAGAAATTAAATTCTAGAAAAGAAAAACTGGAATACAGAATACAATCTATGATGCTTCGATTAGTATTATGAGTAAAACAAAATTCACTTTAAACAGGTGAACTTTTAGCCTTGATTTAAAAGAATTCAGTGTTTCGGCTGTTTTGCAGTTTTCTGGATGTTGGTTCCAGATTTGTGGTGTATAGAAGTTGAATGCTGCTTCTCTATGTTTTATTTCTGGTTGTGGGCATGCAGAGCAGAACCAGAACCATAAAACCTGACAGGTCTGGAAGGTTGTTACAACAGCACCAAACCTTTAATTTAATTAGGAGCCAAGCCATTAATTTATTCATTTCATTTATTTATTTTTTTGCCTACCTGTGAAGACGCTGCTGCAGTAATTTGTGTGACTCAAATTAACGCATGCGTTGGTGTCTCTAGATTTTGCTGAGAAATTAGTCCTTTAATCCAATAATAATTCTTCAGGTGATAGAAGACTGACTTTATAACTGTCTTTGTGCGTCTCTGAGGGTTCAGGTCCGAGTCTGTTGCTACACCCAGATTCCAGGTGTACCCTCCTTCTGTAATGTCTGAAGCTGAGCGTCAACTCTGCTGTTTTATTACTCAACTGAAGAGAGTGCGTTGCTTTGTTGTTTACATCTGCTTGATGGATGGGTTCATAGTCGCCAAATGAGTTGTGTCTCATTTGCATAAATGTTAGGGTGTGACCATCAATAGGCCCCAATTTCTATTGATTCTTATTTGAAATGATTGCATTATAATACAAAAAATTTATGGGAAAATTCTAAGATGAGGGAATGGCAGGAAAGAGGTTAAATACCTGCTAAAGTGGGAGACTTGACTGGTATAATTGAGAACAACAAAAGAGAGACTGAGTCAATGTCAATTTTATTTATAAAGCACTTTAAAAACAGATATTAACTGTACAGTATTCATAAACTTTAGAAAACACACAAGACTAAAACATAAATTAAAACAGACAGGTCAAGTAAAATTGCAATCTCAAGCCTAATGGAAAAGCCAAATAATAAAAATGAGTTAAGGAGTGATTTGAAGTGTTCAAGACTATAGATCTAATGTCAAAGAGCAAGTTGTTCCACAAATTAGGAGCCATGACAGCAAATACCTGATTGCAATCTGCTTTTCAGTCTGGTTCTGGGAATATGTAAGAGCAATTTATTATTTGACCAAAGTGTTGTAGAAATGGACTGAAGAAGTGTGTGACAGAGTAATACTGAGGCTGTTCAATTCCAACACTGAAGTAGACAATGCCCTAAAACTAGTGGCCTTAGTGCTTTAGAAGAACTTCACATAGCAATATTACTTATTGCTGAAGTAATAATGGCTGCTGCCGTCTGTGGTTGATATTGAGATAATTGGGCGAGGAAAGCTGACGGTATTGTCTCAAAATCATAAGATGGTGGTGGGATTGTGATGTGATGCTCTTCACTGACATAGACTTCAGTCATAATTTCATAATCAGAATTTTCAATCATTGTTTAGGTCTGAATTTACTGTGTCTGTCTCCTTCTGGTGCAGAAATATGATGCGTGTCTCACGCCAATGGTAAGTCAAATTTCAAACAAGGTGAAATGGTGAAGAAATGTTGCATCAGTCTTAGGGTTCATGCTCAGACACATGAGGGCGTATGTCAAGGATAAAAGAGGCATCTTGATGTGGGGTCCCATTTCTCTGTCTCCTCCCTAATGGACGGCAGTGGAGACTCCTCTCTGTGCTTCCCGAACCATAACTCCTCCTGCAGGAGGCTGCTGCTGCCCCTTTTCGAGACCGCCCTGTTCCACATGTTGCTGACTCTCATCTCCCTGCTCACCGTGATGCTCAACCTGCTCGTCATCGTCTCCATCTCCCACTTCAGGCAGCTGCGCACCCCGACCAACTCACTGTTGCAGTCCCTGGCCGTGTCCGACTTGGTGGTGGGGCTGCTGGTGATGCCCATCGAGGGGCTGCGCTACCTGGAGACCTGCTGGCTGCTCGGCAGGCTCATGTGCGCTCTGACTCCTTACGTCTCCTACTGTCTGATCTCTACCTCTTTGGGCCACATGGTGCTTATATCAGTAGATCGCTATGTGGCCATCTGTGACCCGCTGCTTTACCCTACTAGGATCTCGGTGGTTAAAGTTCAGATCTGTATTTCTCTGTGCTGGGCGTGTTCGATGCTCTACAACGGGCTGATAATGATGGGCCACCTGGGCTGGCCGGACAGGTTCAGCTCCTGCCACGGGGAGTGTGTTGTAGTCATCAGTCACATTTCAGGAACCGTTGACCTCTTTGTGAGCTTTATAGCTCCCTGTGCTGTCATGGTTGTTCTTTATCTCAGGGTGCTTCTGGCCGCTCTCTCTCAGCTGCGTGTCATCCGATCACAGACAAAATCGGTGCAGGCTGTGTCCGGATCTGAGTGGAAGGCGGCCAGGACCCTCGCTGTTGTGATTGTTGTGTATATGGTGTGTTTTTGTCCTTATTTCTACCCTTCCTTCGCAGGCGAGGACACGTCCAACAGCTTTTCCTATTTTGCCGCACTGTCATGGATCATGATGCTGAACTCCAGCATGAATCCTCTGATCTATGCTTTGTTCTACCCCTGGTTCAGAAAAGCTATCAAACTCATCCTGACCCTGAAAGTGCTGCAGCCCAACTCCTGCGAAGTGAAACTCCTGTAGGTGTATGATCGTTTTTCAATTGTAAAGTTTTCATTTAAAACATGCTCACTGTTTTATTCGTCTATAGTTACTTTATGGCCTTTAGCGGCCAGCTCTTTAATAACTCTCACGTTGATTAACATGACCAAACTAACAGGAACATTTATACAAACTATAATGACTCACGGCCTTTAACTAGGCAATTTGAATGTGTTCATTTGCACTTTCAGAATAAAAACCTGCAAAACATTCAAAGTGGGTTAATTAAAAATAATTGTAAGTTTTAAATCTACATCGTTTCAGTGATTTTATAAAAATGTTGTTAAGAATTCATATGCTTTTTTATTTAAGTAAAAGCTCAGGAGCCTTTCATCACAAACCAACCTGTTTGTGTGTTTTATTACAATTGTGGTTCTTTCTTCCCTTTTTTCCTCAATGATAATACATTTGCTCCCATTTTTAATATTACTTTTCTGTCAAATTTGAATCACAACTTCTTAGAAATCTAAATAAAAGAATAGTTAACATGTCAGTGTTAAAGGGATTCTATTTGGTAGAACAGAATTAGCAATTTTGTGAAATTACAGAGCAAATTTTAATCTGGCTTTTGTGAAGTTAGTTTTTGGTTTTATATAATGATGAACAATAAAACGACACATTGCAGACAGAGTACCGGAGTGATAAAATTGGCTATTTTGCAACATAAAAGAATAAAGAACATTTAACAATAAACTATGATGCTGACATGAAACTAACAACAGAAAATGCACATTAGTTCATTTACATGAAAAGTTCCAGTCTTTCTAAATGGGGGTGTTGAGAATCTATAATCACTTTTAACAGATTTAAAAACCTTTAAATGTGAGCATCACACTGTATTCCTGGATAATTTCACTGAAAATTAAAGCAAGAGTCATTTTAAGGCCTTTAAACACACTGATTTGCAAATACATGGAACTGAAATATGTTGATGTAATTTGTAACATCTTAAAATTTTGACAAAACCAGATCACAAAGTTAAAAACTGTGTAAGTAAGAATGAAACAACAACAAAAAAAGTTGCATTTAGTTAGAATGAAATGAAAAGAAGCCTGTAAGATAGAATTGGGACAATAAGCCTTGATAAATGAATATCTTTGTGATGTCAGAACATGTGCCGTAATTAAGAGATTTGACCGAGATGTTTTGGAAAAATATAACAGATTAAAACTGAGGGCTTAAACTTTATCAAAGCATGAAGATGCAGCACTAAATGGTAAACTATGAACACAAACCATTTCGAACACTAGATGGTGGAAAAAGTTACTTCCTATTGAATGTCTTTAAAAAAGAGGTTTAGAAAATGACATTAGTCAAAGCCTCTGACCAGCATTGAGAAAAGCTCATCCATTAATGACATGTAGGAGACGCTGTGAGAGTCCGGTGGTGAGAGAGATGCAACGGAGGTGCTGCAATTCTTATTTTAAACAGCAGACGGCGCTGCATTCAACAACTGATGGAAAAAGCGTCTATTGAGGGCATGCATTTCTAATACAATTCTAACTCTTTAAAGACTCATATGCGATGAGTTACAACAGGTAGTTTTGCGCCTGTGTATTTCAGCTTCCCTTGCTGCATTTTATTTGGTGTATTTTAGAAAAACAACACAAAAATATTTTAGAAAATTGGCTAAATCTATGCCAAAAGAAAAAAAAGAAAAAAATGTTTAGGTCCCACAGAAAACATGGCAACTGAAACACAAATGGGTGTGGGTCTACTGTATGTAGATTTTGGGAGAAAATCTACATACAGTTCTTCTCATCACTTTTATTACCACAATAGTGCCACAGAATATTGTGATAAAACTTTAAGTCATTTTGCCCACTCCTACATGCAGCCCTAGTGAGATGGGAGTTTGTTCTCCACTGCACAAAACATGCATTTACAACTCATAGTCCTTATTAGCTGCATATCACTCAATTTACTTGTATTTCTGTTGCAAACAACTGATACTAATGTTTATTTCTACTGCCACTGAAAGCAGCCAGGTACCACTGGTGGTACTTGTTCTCAGTTTGAGAACAAGCGGGTTCCTGCACAAACGAGGCACATTTTGAGCCAGTAAAATCCCTCTAGATCAAAGTTTCAGAGTAATAAATCCTGCTGAACGTATTGATGGATGTGAATAACACCATAAGGTGGGTGAGCGCTTTGGTTTCAAAGAACAGGAGAATTTAAACCTCGTCCATTAATATTTTGGTGACCTAAGCCGTATTACTCCATAAACATGTGTTTACCACGATAAATCCAAGATTGTTACAACATTGGATGTGAGGAAAACAACAAAGCCCAAATACTGGGCGACTATTAGTTCTCTGTTGAGAACAAATAATTGGGCTATGCCATGGATGTAGGATGGGCAAGAACACAGTGTTAGGATCTCCTCCGCATCGCCGAAGGCTGCAAGTGGGACCAGATCCAAGCAGCTGGTTGGTGCTTTTCATGTCCCAGCTGTTAAACTGGGAGTTTTCCTTTGACCCAGTTACACGCTGGCATCACGGCTATAATTGAGGGTCTTGTTCATTTAAAACTTGAGCCGTCATTAAACTCAATCCACAAAGCATTTAATTACTGACTTTCCTGGCAGACTGTTGCAACACTCCACAGGCATCTCACAACATTACGACGTAAAACAAATCCAGCACGATTGGTGGCCTTGGTATCCTGACTGATGTTGAAAAAACAGCCTCTAAAAGATGTTACTGTGCTACTAATCCCAAGCTAATCCCCACTTGGTTCTAATTTACGTTGTGTGTCATCTCTCGACCTTGTAGCCAAAGCAGAAGACAAAACCAGAGCAGCTTTCAGAAGCTCTAACTCAATAGATATAACGGCGATTAAGGATGCCTTCACACATCCCCATTTAGTCCACTTTAATAAAACTCTGGTTCATTTTGGGAGGAGTGAATGCGTAATCGAACTCTGATGCAGACCAAAAAAAGCAAACTCTGGTGCCATCCAAAATGCATAATATGTGAACGCCAAGTGGACCAGAGGCCGGCACAAAAGCTGGAAATGGACTACAATGCAGGGCATTCTGGGTAAAAACAACCAAATCAAACATGCCAGTCTAACCCAACAGGAGAAATGGCTCATGGCCTCTTACTAAAATCTGATGCCACTCCATTTTTGTTTACATTTTGTGAAGAAGGACGTTGTGCTCATGTCTCGTTCAGAGGTTTTCAGGTCGTTTCCTTCAGTAGTTCTTGATGCAGCGCCGCCACAGGTAAGGAGCAGAACAAGTTTTTCAAAGGTTTGGATCGTTTGACACTGTTAAGGTGAACAGTGCCAGCTGAAAATGTAGCAAACGTTGCAATTTTGGTTCCCCAATCAAACCGATAGTACCAAACTAACAAGTGTGAAAACTACCTTGGATTTTATGTTATCCAGAAAGCTTGGTCCTAAATAAAGTTTATTCTACCAGAAGGTGTTTCTACAGCTTTAAACATATGCATTTATCAGTTTGTCACCACCTGTCTTGCCCCTAGGCTGTGAGCAAGCCAATGCTAAAGCAAGAGAGCATAAAAAGGACCTCAGTGGAACCTGTCCAGCTAACATCAGCTCAATAAAAGAGTAGACCCCGCTACTGCTCTGAACTGTGACAGGCCCCTGAAAGGAGGGGAAGCCACATTCGTTGAACACAAAGATCCTGCTGTTTGGTGCAAAGGGTGCTCTATCTGCAGCCGAGGACAGGATGTTAGGAGAAACTAGGAGAGTTTTATAAACAGAGACGATGCTGAGCAAGGACAGCCAGGGTTGGTAAAAAAAACAAAAAACAATACTCCTCTGAAAATTTTACTTCAATTAATTTTTCATCAATGACAAAGAGATTGAATTTGAAGCTAATTTATTCTAATCCACACAAAACTGAGTCTGGATCATCCTTAGATACATTTTCCAGAAGTCTGAAAGAGAAATGTTCGTCTGTTTCAACATTTAGGTACAACTCAAGATGCTTTGGGATCGCTTACAATTGCCTATTATAATAGTTTGAACATAAAATATACCTCGATGTGCATCAGTGTCCAGTTTTCAGTGTCTTCACTCCTGGTGTTACAGCCAATCAGCGCCAGGGAACATGAATGGCGCCCTAGGACTGGCTGATTTGCAAACTTCAGCCATTAGCATGTCAAATAGCATTACATTGAGTTGTTCCAGCTTCCCAAACTGAATTTTCTTTTGAATATTTCATATATGCTTGGGGAAAAAAATCTGCAAAAATCTGCAAATACCAAAACTGGTGTTCAACTACACTCTGGCACTGAGCAAATGGAAATTATTTCAATAACTCTCACTGACCTAAAACAGGAATCGTCGACAGTGGATGAAAAAATGGTTTACATGGTTTTTGTAAATATTTGGTTACTATTGTGATTGTTTTCAAATCATCAAGTGAAGTTATAAATCTTTATGCTTTTCCTGAATATGACAAACCCTGGTCTGAGTTCGCATGATGAAATGAGGAAAGCAATGAGTGGAATGTGGAACTGCTGAGCAGATTTCAACACATAAAGCGAGCGCGCTGCAAGCAGGCACTTGCCACCGTGTGCGTGCGCGAAGGTGTGCGTGTGTGGCCTGTGTGCGTCTTTAATCCTTTGTAAAGGCTGGCTTTGACTGGCCCAGAAATCGGATGTTTTCTCATTCGAGCTTTTCCCAGACACACCTCTTTCCTCCTCCTCCTTTTTTCTATTCAGTCTTTTTATTTCGCCCATCTATCGCTCTGTCTGGCCCCCATAATTTATTTTGCATTTGTCTGTAACTACGTTGCCTTGGGAGGATTTCTTTTTTTTTTTTTTTAAACAATTTAGACAAAAAGACGAAAGCTTCGGCCTCTAACCCTCCCTCCCTCTCCTCCTCTTTCCCTGTAATATTCAGACACAATTGCTCGCAGCCTTGGGGCGGAATAGTTAAGAAGGTATGTGAAGTAAGTCTTTTTTAGGACTTTGAATGAACCAAAAGGAGAAAGAACGACGTGAGAGGGGGAAGGGTGGAGGACAAAGATGGAGCTAGATGAAGTGTGAGAGGGAGAAAAGCCTCTGAGCTGCAGGTGTGGGAGCAAATTGAGTTAAAGCGACCGTGCTTATGGAGCTCGGAGAATAAGATGCATGTAGAAATAAAGCAACTCAAACACTCTGTGATAGTGTTTCGAAATAGCATTTTTGGAGGCTGACAAACCGCTTGTCTGGTAAATTTAAATCCGATTTCTGCTGCCTCTGCATAACCTGCAATTGCATTCAGACAGAATAAAAAAGAAAGGGGCAGTATAATCAGCTGAAGCGCACAGATCTTATGCCTCTCTGATCCCTCATCCCGCCCACTGCACACAAGTCTCCCATTCTTGTATTTTTTCCTCATTCACTCCAGCGAGACGCCTGAGAGGAGGACGCATTCACTTTGTTTGCCAACACCAAAAGCTGGACTTCTTTGAAGAATCTAGGAACAGGATGTTAATTGAGTTTATTCTGTTTTATCCTCTTCCTCTTTAATGCATTTTCTAAGAATTAGATGGAAAAGTTGTGACAGCTTTACAAAGAAGACAGAGAGAGAAAGAGAAAGAGAGAAAGAGAGGGAGAGAGAGAGAGAGAGAAAGAGAGAGATTTGCCCTGAAGGCTTTGAAAGAAGAAACAGGAGCCAGATAAAAAAGGGGCAGCGATAATCTGCACAGCTGCTGCATGGAGAGAAGGAGACACAGACAGATAAAGAAAGCAAGAGAGGCGAACAAGTGCGAAGGACGAGGAGAGGAGACAGTCGAGGACGACCGTTCACGTTGAAGGCCACGGCAGATATAAATACGAAGTGAAGACAAAACCCAGAGGGACACCTGTCGTCAAATTAGCAGCAATGGAGACGCGTGGGGACGAGACAAGAAAGCTGGACTGAGGGGAAACGTTAAACACGCTGGGCTCGAGCGAAGTAAGACAAGAAGGTTTCTTCATCATGATTTCTTCAGGTGGCGTCCCACCTGAAGAAAGGTTAGGTGCACGGGAGGAGCAACTTCGTCCCAGGATAGAATGAGAAGAGGAGCCTGATCTGTCAGAACCGTCCTGCTTTCACATTAACTTCACCAACTCCCCCCCCACCCCTTGCTCTCCATCCCCTCACTATGTGGATACCAGCTGTGCTCCTATGGATGCTTTACTTCAGCTGTCTGTGCTCAGGTCAAGACTACAGGGACTATTACCCAACCGGAGACACGGGCACCGAGGTAAGACTTCCTTCTTCTCACTTTAGTTCATCCCAGACTTGAACTGTACAACTTAAAGAAAAAAACAAAACAAAAAAAAAAGCACACATTTTGACTCACTGCACTATGATGTTCACTGAAAGTCAAAAAAAATGATGAAATACCTTTCATAGGAGCGGTGCTATGTGAGGCAGATAAGCTGTATTTACATTGGAAAAGTCCCTGGATTTAGGATCCATTTCACCAGAGAAACACATTCCGACACAGACGAGACTCACTGGGGAGAAATGCAGATGGGAATAGACAGGAAGACCAGAGAGATTCCCCAGAAGAAGACCGACTGGTGCTTAAAGCATTAAAATATATGACCATGTATTAGGGTCCAGCTAAGAAAATAACATTTTTTATTAATGACAAGATAAAATACCACATTTTTGCTTAAAGTTTTCCTCCCATGAGAAACAATCCAGTTCTTGTCACTGGTGGACATAATTAATGTTCCTAAAGTGTCAGCCTTACATCAGCTGCTGTGGTGTTCACCAAACAGGCGGGATGCAGCTCGGTGTTTTAGGTTCATGGTGTTATGAGAATCAAATCAAAATAATACAAAAAATAAAGATATGGCATTATGAGAATAAAGCTGTAGCATTACAAGAATTAAGTCATATTATCACATTATTTCAACTTAATTCTTGTGATATTGATCTTATTCTCACAATATTGGCTTTATTCTCGCAGAATAATGACTTTAGTCTCAATATTATGACTTTATTCTTCTAATATTGAATATTCTCAAAATGCCATTACTTTATTCTCATGTTATGCCAACCTTATTCTCGTAACACAATTTTATTCTTGTAATTTTATCACTTGATTTTCATACTATTATGACTTATTCTCAGAATTTTATTTTTTTCTTAGTTTGGCTCTAATACTCAGTTGTAAAAATAAAACCGGTTATAAAGTGTTTATTTATTTTTATTTACATACTGTCATATGTGGATCGGTCTCCACTGATCCACATATGACAGGAAGTTTTACAAACAGCAGAAATTCAGTAACATTGTTTCACCAGCTGCCAGTGGGATCAGCATGGAACCATTGGACCTGAGGTCGGTCCAACATCAGGAGAAGAGCAGTGATGTAACTGCTAAGCCTATTAGGGAAAACACTAAATCGCTTATAATTTGCTCCAGAAGGTTTGAGAACAAGCTTCAAAGACCAGACTGAGGTATAAAAATGGGATCAAAGTGAAACAGATGAGCACTAATGACAGCATGGTCGTAAAAGAAGAACAAATATAAAAACTAATAAGAAGAGGACTAAAAATACACTGAAATTAACAGAGAACACAACAGAAGATGAAAATTGACATGCAACAGAGGATGTGATTTTAATGAAAGGTTGTCACAACATTTGTTGCATAAATAAAGGGAACAAACTAGTTAAGCAGCAAACTGAAAACCAACGAAATGTTGATATCCATTATGATTGACTCACAGTTTCCCTCATCATATTCTGTTAGCTTTAGCATCTCAGCTACTAGAAATATGCAAATATCAGACATAAAGGACAGCTAGAAACCATCCAAATGGTCAAATGCATTATTGCCAGGCAGAACCTGAATGACTGGTGCTCGAAATATGATATCCAACCAATGTTGCTACCCAGCACATTTATATGTGGACAAAACATATTAAATTATTCACAGAATTAAACAAACTATTAAAAATCTAAAACTGTTGAGCATTATTTAAGTTCCCTTTGGGATCAACAGAGTATTTTTGAATTGACCAAGGATTTTTAAAAAATCCTCCATATTGGACATTTTTGGGCTAATTTTTTTTTGTGTGTGCATTCTTTACTTAATTAATATAATATGTTTTAAATGTATATACAGTACTTTTTAAACTGGAGCTCAGATCTAATTTTAACATTTTCTAATCTTTCAACCAATGTACTTTTAAAAAACAGAGTGACATTATAAATAAATATAATTCAACAAATATGCAGGAAATAAACTATATGGAGTCGAATAGTCATCCTTGCAGGATCTAAAACTGTAATTACCAAGACGGAAAACAACAATTCATCAAAATATACAGAAGTGGCCTGAGTATTCAATTCAATTCAGTTCAAACCTTCATCCAAAAAACTATGAACAAACATACAGAAAAAGAACAAATCAGGACCAGCGTAACAGAGCTGCTTTAACATGCTGCCACCATGAGCGGCACGGTTCTAGAAGTCAACTATATAATTAATCAGCCTGTTATAAAGAAGAACAATCCTTATTGTTATGACCCACAGAGGATAAATTGTTCAAACTCACGTCCTGTTTCCTCCATGCTGCTGGCTCTGATCCAGACATTAATGTTCAAAAAATATTTGAAAGCAACGGCACCTAGAGGAAAAAGGAATGAGTCAATTCCTTCTGTCACTTTCTGTTGTAATAAATGTGTTTCTGCTCTGAACGATGGATTTAAATCAAAGACATCTTCATCACTTCTCTTTGGTTGGACGTGTCTCAGGTGGAGAGAAATAAATGGGGTGAAAGCTGATAAATGAAGGTTTTAATAGACTTCAGATGGCTATTGTCAACAAATGTAGTAGCCTCAAACCCTCAACAGTAAAATATTAAATAACACTTCAGCTCCTTTAACTCACAATCTATTCACCTTCAGAACTTTGTACTCTAAATTGAAAGATCTTCATATAAAAAAAGCCAGTAATTACCACATTTTTGCTTAAAGTTTTCCTCCCATTAAATGAGAAACAATCCAGTTCTTGTCACTGGTGGACATAATTAATGTTCCTAAAGTGTCAGCCTTACATCAGCTGCTGTGGTGTTCACCAAACAGGCGGGATGCAGCTCGGTGTTTTAGGTTCATGTTTTTATGTGCATACTTATCTGGAAGTTTGTGTTTGCAAAGCAGGAAAACGAGCTCCTGGGGAACATAAAGTGGAGCTAAAGTGGAGATTTACAGATAAAGGCATCGGCTTACTACTCAGAACTTGCTCCAGTTCTTAGTAAAACTGAGTCCGTGTGCGTAGGAGGGGGCTCTGAACCCAGCAGCCTCTTCTTCACGACATTTTCCCCACAACTTTTGAACATAACTCCCTGGTTTAAGCCTCATATATAAATCTAAACAACAGTTTCAGACACATGTTATTTCTAATAGAAAACAGGCTGAGTGATAAATGTATGGGTGTGTGTATGGGTGTGTGTGTAAATATTTGTGCCTCTGTGCCAGCAGTGCGTAATTCTGGACACACCCCAGAGCGCTGCATGGATAGCGGCTGGTGCAACGTCAAAACAGAGTCCCACAGCCATGACCTCATGTCATGCGATCGCTTAACAATGCTACAGAGCTTTATGTAATATAGTTATTCCACTATAAAACAGTTTAATATCAGCTCGTTTCACCCATTGTTCAGCTTTTGTCTGAAACTGCATCCACATCTTAAAGATTCATTGTGAAAAAAAGGAAGAAAACAACAAAAATACATCTGAAAATGAGCAAAGAAAGCGATAACGGAAGTCAGTAATCACGAAGAGTGGTGGTGCAGCCATCTGTATGCATCCGAACAATCTGACGCTTAAAATGTCATCAAATAATATATGGAGAAAATGTTTTTTGTTTTAAAAGTGGGCCTGAATTTCCTAAAAAAAAAAAAAAGACAATAATCTTTTGAACAACAAGATGAGTGGATGAACTCATAGTTTAAGTTAGTCAGTAAGTCAGAAGCTCTGGTCTCGACTCCCTTCCTGGCAAGCAGCAAAAACAGATTTCGACTGTATGGAAGACAGGATGTCATTGTGAAAATAAAAACCTTAGACTTTATACTTTTGTAAATGTACAAAGTCAAAGAAAAAGTCTAATTGCAGCTAATTTTAAAGTGCAGCCTGAGTTAAAACTCAGAGTTGTAGCTTTAAACTTGTGATCATTTCACTGAAACTGGATTATAATCGCTTTACTTCTCGGTTGTCAACGTTCAGAGATACTGAACAAATGAAGCCTGAGGAGTGTTTGCTGACTGAGTATAAACCACACAATTGCAGCAGTGGCGCCTCACTTCTTAAAAATCACACGAATCCTCAGGGTTTCTGGGTGGTTTTATTTCTGTCTCAGAACATAAACGGTTTACAATCCTGAAATATTACTTTCACTTAAAGGTTAGATCACATTAAATATTGTGGTAACTCATCCACGTGTCTTTAAAGAGCTGTTGTGGATGGTGAGCAGTTGGTCCTCCAATGAATCTAGACAGGCTCTTATTGAAGACACTAGTCATGATGAACACAAGCTAACAAAATATCTGGGCAGGAGAGACGATATTCCACAGCAAAATGTCCTGGATGACATCATCAGTTTTTGGCAAGAACCGCTAATCCAACTCATGTGCTTTTGCCGTTCCTCTTTAACTCTATGTCTGTCGTATGGTTAGAAACACAGGCAGAGAGAAGTTGGAGGAGCAGATGACACTTACCCATTTGGTGTCATAGTTCAAGTATTAGAGCTTTTGAGAGTTTGTTCCAGATTAGTGGAGTATAACAACAGAATGCTGCTTCTCCATGTTTGGTTCTGGGGAAAAGCCCAATGATGACCAACTTCCAGTTTACTGGAAAGTTGGAAATGGTGAACCCCAGATGGCACACTCTGCTGCACTTCTCAAGACCCTCTACATTTAGATTTTCAAAGTTAAGTGAATGTTGTATCATCTAAAACCTTCCTGCTGTGAGTCACTCAACAAAGATTTGAGTGACCCCTCATATTTTGCATAAAATGCAAAACTATGGAAAAAGGAAAATGGAGGAAATTAATAAGTTGGAAATAAGTTGGAAATGTGTTGCGAGAGAAGATTTGGGAGTGGGAGATAAGTAGGGATCTGGTTTCTGTTTAGCTAATGCCAGCTGTGCCAGTCAACCTCTTCTAAGCCTGTGAACCTAAACAACCTCTGATATTCCCAAAAGGAAAAAAAAATGATTAGGTGTGAAGCACAAAGAGCACTCCCCCTGACATTTCCAAACCCACAGCTTTGATTTCCCAGTCCGTTAAACAATTATTCAGCTATCTTTCATCTACTGTTGCTCTATGAAGAGTTATCCGTCGTCACGGTAGAAAAATCTTTGTTGAGTGACTCACAGTAGGAAGGTTTTAGATGATAATGTCAACCGTAAAATTTGATTTCCTGTGTGAAATCTGTTGAAATTAAACTTTAATGTGTGGGTATAATCTCCAGTATATTTGGTTCTTTCTTATGTGTTGTCATGTGAGAAGCTTGTCAATGACGAGGAGAACAGCATCACACTCAACGTTATCCTAGCTCTAATTCTAGAGGAGTTTTACAGATTCAGTTTAAAAAAAAAAAAAAAAAAGAGCTTAATATTTAGGTAAGAACCTGAATCCAGGCTTAATCTGCAGCACCAGCAGTGCTCAGGTGAGGGAAGGACAAGCGTGTTCCTAATCGCTAACAGTAGCCGACAGCGACATGTTACAACACATTGGTAGCTGAGGTATTCATTGTTTATCCTGCACAGCCAGTGAGCCTGAATAGATAAGCTTACCCATATCTAACAGTTTTACTATAACAAATAAACCCTAGGACTGGATTGTTTTTGATTTGAAACCATAAAAAGGAGTTTTTCTTAATGATTTTATCTGGATTATACACTGGCTTGCAAAAGTATTCAATCCCCTTTGAACTTGTTTATATTTTGTCATGCCACAACCACACATTTAGGCTATGTTCTCACATATCCTTTTTTTTTTCTTTTTTTTTTTTTTAACCGCAGTCTAAACTACCCAATTCCATTGTTTGTTTTCAAAGCATCTGCAGCATAAACTGTCATTTTATCAGATTTTTACATCATTGATTTGGGAAATGCGTCATAATTCTGCACCAGAAGAAGCCAGACACTGAGGTAAACAATGGCTGAGAATTATAATTATGAAAATTAACTTATGGTGAATCACATCACAATGAACAATGAGATTGTTCAGGCTCCTGTACAGACGCTACAGAGAATACGGCATAAAATACCATTACTATAAGTTGTGCTTTCTTTTTATCAATTTCCTTCGTCTTATTTTGAACATGACAATACTGTTGGCTCCCATTGCTCAATAATCTGTAGCTGGCAGAATATATTATTATGCTATTTGTTTTCTTTAGAAAATACATTAGTGGTTGTGTTGGCCATAGTGTCTCCCCAATTGTTCACTGAAGATTAACTCAAGAAGTTTTCCCTGTGATTTCCCCCTCCAGGCTCCAACCCAGTCAGATGACCAGTCCAGTTTGGAGACAGTGACCAGCATGGACCAGCTGCTGCAGCTCTTCTACCCTGAATACAGCTTGATCCAGCAGTGCATGAGGAAAAGATCCTGGCACGCCTCCTCTTCCTCATCTTCCTTCCCTTCCTCGTCTTTTTCAACCTCTTCGGTGAGCCCTTTGGTCCGCTCTGACGACGACGACATGTGGGTTCCGATGCGGGAGGAACCCGTCTACAGAGTGGACGGAACGCTAGCCGGTAACCTGAATACAAATCTTGTTTTCTAACTCTTATCGAAACAAACAAATCCAGTTATTGAATCCCGTTTTCAGTCATTCTGGAAGAGATCCAACGTACGTCGTGCCAGCCGAGAGAGGTGTGTGTTGAGGTGGCCAAGGAGTACCCAGAATCCACCAGTCAGCTGTACCTCCCTCGCTGTGTGGCGCTGCATCGGTGCGGTGGGTGCTGCGGGAACGAGGCTTTTTACTGCACCAACACGAGCTACAGTCTCGTCAATAAAACTGTGAGTCACACCGACTTCAGATTTCTTGCTTTGATATTGTTGCCAAACTCAAATGTTTTGTATCATCAGAAACTGGCTCTTAATGTTATATCACTGTGGAGGAATTTTGGCGCTCCTCTTGAAGAATTGGAAGATTTTTCCAGTGGGAAAGGCCACTGCATCACTGTTGAAATTAAGGCTAGGCTTTGACTAGACCACTGAAAACATTCACTTTTTTTTAGCAATGTACAAGTGGGCTTGTAAGGCTTCATCCTTTGAAAGCCAATTATGTCAGCAATCCAACAGAGGTCATCCAAATTAATTTTCCCAAAAATGTACCTGGTGGATCATTGGCACCTAACCCTATCCTAAGATTCATTGCGGGTCAAATGGGAGATTTTTCTTCTTGTAACAATGGCGGATGAAGTGGTAGACAGAGCAGGTGAGGAGTAGAGCTTAAATTAAATGAAATCAGACTTGTATAGCACTTTTCTGGACAATAAAAGAGAATGAAATCAGTCATTTCCATTAAGCGCACATTCACACGTGGAAGTATATTAAACTATAACATTAAAGCTGTGTCAGTGCATAGATGCAGCCTCTGAATTTGGACACACTGTAAAAACATTAGGCCTGTCATGGTAAATTGTGCTGAACAATAAGTTGACCTAGAAATGTTTGCGATAAACTATAATATTGTTGTTTTAAGATCAATTTTATGTTACAAATTTATAATGACCTAATACTGCAAGACCAATAAACTTTAAATGTGTAACAAGTACTCAACACTAGAATTGGAAGATAGTTTAAATAGCCTAAATAAAACCACCAAAGTGGTTAAGTGATTACTTTACTCTAAAAGACTTGCATAAATCAAGCCTGAATGTGGCAAGAGAAAATGTTTACTTGGATGGTGTCTTTTCTCATGTCTGATATTAAATTTTGTTTTTCAATCTGAAACATTTAAATGTCGAAAAAACAAACAAACAAACAAAAAAAAAACTGACGGACTCTATAAAGAGGCAATTACTGTTTCTCAGCGCTGTAAATCTGCTTTCACACCTCAAATCCATCTGGACGCTGAAACCAATTTCCACAATTATGTATCTGGTGGCCCAACACAGCCCACTCCAGAGGGAATAGGTTGTGACTGGATGCAGCGTTTAGAGTCACGCACATCTGCACAACAACTGCTCACAACAAAATGCTTTTCTAAAACCAAGACGACTTTTTAAAACTAGAGACACACCTGTCCCTGTGAGCATTTAAACTTTCTATTTTCCTTCCCGCCAGCTGATGGAGCTGTCTCCGCCCAGGATGGATCGCTCAGTCGCCATGGTAACATTCGTCAACCACACCTCGTGCGAATGCCTCTCCAAGCGGCCACTTCACTCCATCATAAGGCGAGCGGCAACAGATCATCTGTGAGTAAGAGACTCGCTGATGTCTGTCTCCACCTCTTCTCGTCTCATGCATTACTAAACGCGTATGGCCGTGTGGGTATGTGTGTGTGTGTGTGTGTGTGTGTGTGTGTGTGTGTGTAGGTGCTCCCCTCCTGAAGTCCCCTGCACCTCCGGATCATTATGGGATCCAGTGAACTGTGTGTGTGTCTCTGCGGACACCATCAGCTACACTCAGAAACAAACAGGTGAGAGTTGAGATCCTTTCATCCTCAGTCCTCCAGACTGTCTGTCCTGCAGCTTTTAGATGCAGCCCTGCTCCAAAACAGCTGGATTTCAGCATGCCATCAAGCTTAGCAAAGGCCTCTTAATGAGTAATTCATCCGATTCAGGGTCTACCTTCAAATATAAATCTTGAAGGTCGACAAAAACAAAGTAAACTCTTTCACGCGGTTCCAGCTAAAGTCCACATCTTTACTTTTGTAAAGGTAGAACAGAGAAGGATTTTTACAGTCTGAGAAAATAGGACATAATGGAGTGTTCATAAAGTTTTTGGACACAATGATCAACTTAAATAAAAGACCTCCAATTAAAGGCTGCATTTGACATTTTTAACTGTGAGATTACATGTTGTGTTTAAAGAGGTATTTAAGGAGGTATTCTACGGAATATTGCCTTTTAATAATAACCTTTACTTAACTAGGTTTGTCTCATTCAGATCAAAAGATCTCTTTTACAAGAGAGACCTGGCAAAGACTGGCAGCATTTAGATGAGTCACAGATCTAGTCATGCACTTGGAGATTCAGCCCAGATTCTCCACACCCTGAAGAGACAATCAGAGTGAAAGGAGGAGGAGGAGAATGATGATGATGATGATGATGATGATGATGATGATGATGATGATGGTGATGGTGTTTCAAATAAATCCTCCCTGCCGCAAAGTTGATACAATTGAAGCAGGAATGTTTTTGTGGTGTTTTTCTTGTACAATCATGCCAGCAATTTTCATCTTCAGACCTTTTCCAACTCCACACTCTCATACTTGACTTATTACATTAGCACAATAACTATTTTTAATCCTGTAGGGCACATATACAAATTACTCTGTCTGTAAACTGCGCCCAAACTCAAGTCTCCACGTGCAAATTTAGTGCAATAAATGTAATCAGAGGCGCGCGAGCTCTCTTTGGATTCACCACAGTTATGAGACACACTGAGCTGACGAAACCTCAGAAACAATAATAAGCCCCATGAGGCTTTCAGCTAGACATCATCAGCATGATCTGGTATGATGGTTATGACATTTATGGTTCAAGCATCTTTACGTCAACAAAACGTCGACGTAATTCGCCAAATCTCAAGGGGTTGTTTTCTACCTTAAATGCCGTGTTTCTCTGTTCCAGAGGCATTGGACTCGGGTCTGCTGGCTCTCTGCGGGCCCAACAGGGTTCTGGAAGAATCCACCTGCGAGTGCGTCTGTCAGAACGGACTGACAGAAGCCAGCTGCTATCCAGGCTGGAAACTGGACCAGAACACCTGTAAGGAGACAAATCAGACTAGTTTAACAGCTGAGGATAACAGATTCAGGCGGGTGTCCAATGTTAAGTTTATTTTAGCCACACACAGGGTTTTAAACTATAACACATATTTGCTGTGTTTCATAAATGGATTACTTTCTTTTAAAGAACAAATTAAACAAAGCTCTGGGATATTGTTTTCATAACCTAATGCTGCATTAATCTTCTTCACCACTCTACCTGATCTCATTGCTAGTCTGCTGTGCTTTTTGATCTCCATGATTTATAATGATAGAGGCTATTTACTAGTCAGATGACTGATGACTTCTGGAGCCACTTAACTGTGCAGAATTTACATTTGTCAGAATACAAATGCACAGAAGACATTTGAGATTATTACTGGTCAAAATATTACCAGTAATAACTGAACTATTTTGCACCGCTTTGTGTTCGTCTATCACATAAAATCTCAATAAAATGCATTAAAAGTTATTTAATAGTCTCAGTTAAACCCACATCTGTATATTGGGACTGTTTTTTTTCCTGGAAGTCCTTGAAAATTAGATTTTAAATCTCAATATGTCTTTGTCAGCCTTTAAACTGAATTTCCATCTAATTAAAGGCAAAGCAACAAACTGGGTGGAAATTGTAAACTTCCAGTTATTTTATGTAAACTTCCAGTTATTTTAGATTTTACTAAGAGTGCTTACTGTAAATACCACAAATTGATTCAGGCCAAGATAGAAGAAAGAAAAGATTAATCTTTTTAAACAAGTACGAACACAAAACACATTATCTGATTAGGTTTTGGTTGTGCAACCACTGCTCTGAATTCCCACTCCCTTATCTTCCTACCTTTGTGGTCAGGTGAGTGCCAGTGCGAAGGACAAGGCGAGGGGAAGCTGTGTCCTGCTGGGCAGCGGTGGGACGACGAGCTGTGCGGTTGTGTATGCGCGGTGGAGTGTCCCAGGAATCAGCCCCTAAATCCTGACACGTGTCTGTGTCAGTGCAGAGAGAGTCCCCAGACCTGTCTACGGCAGGGCAAGAGGTTCAACCCGAACACCTGCAGGTGAGAGAACCAGAAGGGAGAGGAGGCTGAGTTTATTTAAACAAAATGCTGCACTGGTTAAGAAGAAAATCCACAACAGAGAACAAAAGAGTTACTAAAAGCAAAAAAAAAACGAAAAAAACTTCAACTTTCATGCTGATTTGTAGTTTGTCTGATATGTAGAGGCATTCTTTTTTAACTTAGTCCAACAGTAAAACTTAAGATCTATTCTAAAATGAACATGTCTGCATTTCAATCTGGAGAAACTCACATGGAGAAAAAACATTAGTTAGAAGGATTTATTAGACTGCGTGCTTTTTTGGCGCTCGGGCCTGGCTGAAGACGTTCGTGCTGAGCATCATCAAGTGATTTGATGATTGGCTCGGGCTGGAGCTCAGGGTAGTCTTCTGCCCCGGGCCCGGACACTGGTGGTGGAGAAAAGCCTAGGAAGGAGGGAACACGGAGGTGCTCGTCTGGATGAAGGTGGATATGGGGAGGAGGTGGGTTGAAGTGCAGCTGAAAGCTGAAGAGCCCGACTTTGTTGGTGCTTTTGAAGGAACTCTTGCGAGGTGATTGGCTAGAGTGTCTTCCCAGCTTGAATTTACGCTATTAAGCTTCCATTTCAAATGAAGTTAGATCCCACTATTGTTAGCATTTGAATGAAAAGAGATGGCACATTTTCTCAAGTTGAAGTCTAGAATGGAAAATTCTGATTGGAAATAAAATTGGACCCAAATCAAAGCCTTAAGGAACTCCGTTAGTAATTATAGTTAAGAAACATGATGGAACACCATAATCATGAATATATCCCCAAAACAACCTTAAGAAATGTCTTTTGAAAGCCCCTAAATCCCGACACGTGTCTGTGTCAGTGCACAGATGTCAGTCAGTCCGCATGATGTGGACAAGAGGATGGCGGTCACTCACAAATTTGGTTGAAAACAAACCAATAAGCATGAAAATGGTAAAGTCATCCATGAAGTGGGATTTCCCAGCTGTGAAGCTAACAGCAGCAGGAATGATCAGTCCAACAGTAAACCTGTGACTCATCTTCAGCTGAAAACCAGCAAGTGTTGATGCATCATGATGATGAGCTGGACACCAACAGTGCGATATGAAATGGATTCAAAACGTTTACACACTCTTTGTAATACTTTTCATGCAAAGGTTTTCGGTCACAACTGACTATTTAGAACTGTTCAAGATTCACCTTGACAAAAGCTTTATTTCCATATGAAGAACCCCTTTCAAAGTGGGAATGGTGTTTTTTGTGGTGTTGGGGTACTGTTTTCAATATTTTTGATCCAATATTCCAGCTTTTATCTGGATATTTGACATTAAAGTAACTGTAACTGTATAGAGACAGTTACATTTTCATAAAATTAAATAGGTCATGTTAAACACTTTTTACTTTGAGTGAAAAAACACAATATTTCTACCTCACAATAACCAAACCGTTAGTAGTTCATGCTAGCCAATGGCTCATCCTGATGAACCTGAGGAAGAGGATCATGATGCGTTACTGGATTCTGCGGAAACAGCTCCTGATGGACGCGTCATGCATTCCTCTCAAGGAGGAAAACTTTTGCTGTTTGTCTTTTTCACTCGTTCACATGTTTCACTGCGACCTTTTATGGACATGGGGCATCTGAAGCATTTGCTCGGGGCTTTGCGAGCGTGTCGTGGTTCCCACAGCCTGCGCACACCGGATCAACGTCCCTCTGACCCGAGAGGCCCTGCAGAGGGGAAGGGGACATGGGGGTGAACTCGATGAAAGCGAGACAGACGGATGGAGTGACAGGCACTATGAAAACACACCATAAGACATGAGCTGCAGAATGATTGATTCACACTGGTAGCTTTACATGTGGGAAATCCTACAGGATACTAAAACATGTGGCCTTTAATGGCAGCTCACTAAACATTCTCAAGCATGCTTAGTGGAGCTGGACCTCAAAACAGACTGAATGTTTTGAATGCTTAAAACTGAAAACATGTTAAAGCATCAAACATGGGTTTATTTTTATGCTCTTCTGGAAAATTAGGACACTTTTCTCATGAGCTGTCTGCTTAGGTTTATGGGACATCATCTCAATTGGATGGAAGTCCAAACTTTGGGTAGGCCACTCTGGCTAAGTTGCAATGACAGGTTATTTCATGTTGCAGCTGCAGCACAACATTAAAGATAATAATAATAATAATAATAATAATAATAATACTGAAATAAATATTCAGTGGTTTAACGTGGATGGTCCAACTCCAAATTTGAATTGTCATAAATTGAAATATAAGCACATCTAAATAATTATTATAATAATTACTGGTCTGTTTATTATAATTAATATTTTGTTTTAATTTGTGGCATTTCTGGTACTCCACAAACGCACAGAACATCTTTCAACAGTTTTCAAGCCTTGAAAATCTTCCTACAGCTCCATTTAACCAAGGAAGATATTCAATTTAACTTTCAAACCTAGTTTCAACGGTGTTCTCCCTCAAATCAACGTCAGCCGCCCAATATAGTTCATATTTTAAACAATATGGCTGAAAAATTATTAAAGTGATATAAATTCAAACCCCGCACTACAGCCTTTAATGTATTTTAAATATTTACTAAATGTGCTCTGTGCACAGTAACAAACAAACGGGTGAATTAAAAATAAAGGTAACACTTTATTTGAAGGGGGTTGAATAAGACTGTCATGACACTTTCATAAACATGACATAACACCTGTCATGAACATGAATAAGCCTTCATGAATATTTATGACTGTTGTCATAAAGCGTCATTCGGTAAATAATGACACTTTTAATACGGAGTTGACATTATTCAAAATGTCTTTGTTATGACAACTTGACATTAACTAAGAAATCATTACTGTTTAAACTTTACCTTTAATAACATAAAGATACCTAATTTTTAAAGTGCAATCATTTATATCAGTAATGATTTCCTGGTTAATCATTACTGATATAATGATATCAGTAATGATATCATTTTTGTTGTCCTAACAAAGACACACACAAAAAAACGCCCTAAATCTCGTCAGCGACAATAGGCGAGAGCGGTCCATGAGGCGTCTATCCTTATATTATGTCTATGCCGTCAGACATGAAAAGAATGTAAAAAAAAAATCAGGCATTACTGGGGGCGCCAGAACTTCTGAGGACCCCATGGCCACTTCCTTTCTCTTCCTTTGCTTAGAGGGCTAGTTAGCTCTGGTTAGCTTATGTTATTCTTTAGTTTTTTCTTCTGTTTTATTCCTAAGTTGCTTGTCACAACCATGATGTGTCAACTCCATAACTGACAATTTTCAAAACTTTGATTAAATTTTGTGAAATAAAAGCTTAATTTTGGTAAACTGTAAAGATTTCATGGACCTGATGAGCTACAATATGACCTCCTTCAGAGTAACATCATATAAATTGAGGTAGTTTGGCTTTTCGTCAGCTCCGTCAGATGTCAACTCCAGAGTTTTTGACTCTTTCAGTGAAATTGTCAAATCTCACTGAAATGTGCAATTAATTCATTTTAATGTATTTTACATAAATTGCATTACTTCACATGTAATGCAATTTATGTAAATGTAAAGTTATGTATGTAAAGTTTGTCATTTTACTCACTAGTTTGTTACCACCTTCAGTTCTGCGTCAACTCCGTCATGCACTGTCAACTCCGTCAGATGGACTTTTTGTTGTTTTTTGTTTTAAATAATATTTCTTTTGTTTCTTGAGAAGAATTTGTCTGTAAAATGAGTAAAAATATCACTAATAGGGTATTTTAAAAATCATTTTATATTTATTTTTGTCAGATGGTGATGACAAAGTTCTGGGTCAGGTCGACTAAAAATGTAATTTTTTTTTTTTTAATGTTGCAACTGGGAGCCTGCACCTTAGCATCTTTACATTTCCAAAACATTGTCATATTTGCATACATAAGGTTGAGAAATAATTTTAAAAAATGGGAAAATTAAAACCCATTTTGTCCCTATTCTTAAGAATAGGGACACATTTTGGTTAAAAATATTTGTATTTAAAAATATGCAAAGTTTTACTTTACCTTGATTCCGTAAATTGAAGAAAAGTTATTGATTAGTTAACTATCGCCAGCTGTGTCGATAGAGACGTGCTGAACCGTGCCGAGTTCAAGTGCAAAGTGATATCGTAGGAAAATTAAAATTGTCCCCTAAGTTAGTCTTATTCTGTGAAAATTTGCTTTGTTTGGAACATTGGTTTAAAATTTAAAGTTTCGTGGGCATAAAATTGTAATTTCAATTAATCAAAAACTTTGATTTTTGATTTGGAAATCAAAAATCAATCATTTGGAAAAGAAATCCGCAAAAAACTTTTTTTTATTATACGTCTCATCACTATTCATTGAGATGGGTGTAAAACACCGACGGTACCTGAAGGCGAAAGAATAAAAAATATTCATATAATGATTCAATCCAAAAACATGACAGGCACCTAAATATAACAGACTGTTCTTCTAAACATATTTTTGTCCTTATGTCCTATCAGTCAAATTAACAACATTAAGTCTATTTTTCCATTTGCTTGTGGAGAAAGTTTTTAAGGTCATGGTTTGAAGTTCTGGATGCATCTGAGCACAAAGATAAGGCATTTATTATTTTGTACAATCACTCTTTGTACTGTTTAGTCTGATTTAACATCTGGTCACAGTAGTAAGTCCACAGGCGACTGTACACCTGCTGTGATTTTAAAGACAAGAGTTCCTGGACTTCTCCCCTCTCTGGAAAAATACTCCTTTTTTTCCGCCTCACACAGACTCTTTTGATGCACATGCAAATAAAACTTGGATTGAGCTTCATCCAGAAAGGATGTGGGGATGTGAATAATGTATAGTATGCATGATCAGAGAATATAATCCCCCTTGTGTTTCTTTTTTATTTCTCCTCTGTTCCTCATCCCAACCTCACCCCTTTAAAAAATCCTTCTCTTTCCCCTCCTGCTTTTAAATCCATCTTTTGTCTTCTTCGCCCACATTTCTGCCTCTCATCCTCTTTCATTCTCTATCAAGTTGTTACAGGCTTTCCTGCAGAAACCCCAGACGAGAGTGCCAGGACGGATTTTACTACAGCAGCCAGGTCTGTCAGTGCATCCCCAAGTACATGAAGTGGAATTACCAGACGAGAAAGTGAGGAAGGGGGATTTATCCCACTTGCATCGGAAACTTTTCCACCCGAGTGACTCCACGCACAGGAGCTGGAAGTGGATCTACGTATAGACATGCAGCTCTTGTGGGAGGTTTAAGCCGCCTGTGCTGAGTCACTTTTCAAGTGAACCATCTCAAATTGTGTTCATAAACTTCCCCAGAACAAAGGGAAGGGCAAAAAAAAGCCACGTTTATCCAATAAAACTCTTAAAAAAAAAAAAGAGGGAATAAGGACAGCTATTTGATTCCTTCCACATCTGGAAAACCCCATGAGTTTGACTGTAAACGCACAGCAACAAGGTGGGATGGACCAGACCGACCAACGTGTTGCAGCAAGAAGAATGCCAACCACCAACCTGCTGAGGAGCTGCAGCTCATGCCTGTGTGAAATGGAATGTGAATAAGATAATAACAGACCCGACTGCATGCTTTTTTTCCTCCTTTTTTTTTTCCAAAATAAATGTGGGGAAAGAAAAATCTTAAGGCAAATTTCCATATTGGCTGGAAGGAAAGTCTTGTAGAGCGGATCTCTAAAGTGTACACGCCCTCTGTTATAATGCCAGGTTAAATCAGACCAATGTTTCAAGATGTGGGATGCAGATAGACTCAAACCAAATGCTTGAGTCAAAAACTTTAAGAAATGTTAAATACACACTTTTTTTTTTTAAAATAACATTTTTACTCTTAACTGAAGCTTACAGCAAACACATAATATTTGTAACTCTAACCCAAAACGAGAGAAGTTTTGATTTTACTTCAGAGAGTGAGAAAGATAAAAAGTTTCTTTTTATTTAGTGTATGCAAACTTCTGGTTTCAGCTGTATGTTTTAAAATGATTTCATCAACTTTTTATATGTTGTTATCCCATGTAACTGTCATTTTAACCAGGGTATGTACACTTTTTTTGATTCCTTATGTTTCGATGAGGTGAATCGCTTGATGCATTTCTACATCCAGTCACAACCTGACAGTTCTGGGTCTGCTTCTAATTTATCTGTTCCCGCTCCGAGTAATTTTATTTTTATATATTTAAACTTTTTATATTTAAAGAGAGAAAGAGAGAGGAAGAGAGAGAGAGAAAAAAAACTAGTGAAATTTTGAAGATGGATTTGTGAGTAGCTGTACATAACTGTATTTAAATCACGATAACTAGAGAGCAATTATATTATTGTAAAGTGAAGCAAGCCGCATTGTTTTGCAACAAGTTTTCTTTGGAAACATTCGGAATGATGACTTTCTGCTTATTCATCCGATTCACCGAAATATAGTGTTAGTCATTTAAACCTCAGTTTTTATGGTAAATGCTGGGTGGAAAGAGCAACTGCAGTTTAGCTAAGATTGTAATCAGTGGCAGTTCTTCATGAAAGGCATCCCGCCTTCAACCAATCAAAATGCATGAAATAATCCACGATTCTTGAAGGGGATAACATGCAGTCTAGTTCCTATTCTCATTACTCTTAGCATTAAAAATAAAAGCACTGGATTTTGATCAAGATGCAAAAATTGCGCATTTCTTATCTGGTTCTTTTTGGGGCCCCTTCTGTAATGCCGCCCTGGGAAACTGCCCATATTTGGTTGTAGTTCATGTGCTCTGGGGCTGTAGAAGAATCCATCCTTTCTTCAGTGATTAAAGGCTCTGTCTGACTGAGCTGTGTCTTCTGATTTGTCTCATTTTACACCCACAGACGTCTTCATGAATTTAGAAAAGCTGTTTTAATTCAGCTTTTTCCAATTACCTAACTTCCGAGGTCTTCATTCTCAACTAAATTAACAGAAATAAACAGCACTTTGTGAAATGAATCAGAGTTTAGCATCTTTCATGGAATAAATTCACTTTTTAGTGATGATCATAGTTGCTAAAATGCATCACTGAAAGTATTTAGAAAGGAATACTTAAAAGTTTTTTTACTTGAATCCAGGAAATGTAAGTCAAACTGTTGTCGCACAGTCAATATCCACAAGTGTAAATTGTTTTTGGCAGCTACAAAGATGTTGAAGAACATGGGATTGAGATGCTACCGGACACAAAAAAGGTGATACGTCGTGCATTTTTACACTCAATTGGACTTATCAAAACTCAGAACATGAAGAATGCCAAAAGGAACTCTGTGTAGATACACAAGCTAGGAAGTCTTTACACTGCAAAAAACACAAAATCTTTGACACTGATAGAAAGCAGATACTTTACTTATAACTAGTATATTTTCATCAATATTAATGGTATAATTTACTTTAATCAGGCTGATATTTCTTGCACAAACGTTGGCACACTTGGAATAAGAAAACTAAAATATTTGCACTCAAAACTAGACCAAAAATACTTGGTAAAATTTGGTGCTGTTGCAGTGTTTCAGCAATTGCTCAACATCTGACTGCTTTCCTATTCGGTGACAGGAAAGGCTGAGGAAAATGCACCTGCTCCAACAAACAACAACTTCGAGCTCAACTTGAAAATGTTGTATGTAAAACAGGGGTGCCCAAAGTGGGTCCTCGAGGGCCGGCATCCTACATGTTTTAGTTCTCTCCCTGGTGGTAGTAACAACCTTCTCAGCAAGTCAATGTTCCTCTTAGGCCTTCTAACGAGCCATCGTTGGATCCAGGTGCGCTAAAGCAGGGAGAGAACTAAAACATGCAGGATGCCGGCCGTCGAGGACCCACTTTGGACACCCCTGATGTAAAAGGTCCAGCTGAAAATGCATGGAGGAAGCAGCATCATGCTGATTTCATCAATGCTCTTAGATAATAAATCTGTTGGAGAGGCTGCTTGTTTTCTTTTAAAGTTTAAGGAAACTTTATTTTTGGGTTGAGCAGGAGTCAAGTATGTGAAACCCTCCCCTTGGAAAAACTCAAAATCCTCTCTAAACAGCATGTCTAAACTGATCAGATAATTTAGACAACAGGTCAAAGATTACGCACAAATTCTCGAGGCAGACTCTACAGACAGAGTCCTGAAGATATGGGCCGCTGCTAGCTGCACAATCTAATCTCCATCTCTCCACAACGACAAACTGTTTTTTCAGTGAAAGACACGCCAGCCCACATCATCACACTGCCTCCACCAAAAGTTTCAGCTTTTTTTTAATTAGCTCCTTGGAAGTGTGGGACCATTTAAGAGGAAATAGGCTTTCCAACGGCATATGAAACATTCCTACTCAGTGACTGTTCACTGGAACACCTGGGGGAAACAACCTAATTCCTAATTTGGACTTAAGTTCCTTCCTTGTCTAAAGTCTCGGGTTGTCATGCTGACGAAGAATATAAAAAGTAACGGAAAAGAAGGGAGATCCAATTTCATTTTGGCCTGTTTGTCTGGCGGTCCCTCTCATCTGAAATAACACCTAATGAAATAATAGTGTATCTAAAATATTAAATTTCTCACATTTTTCTGCATGTCTGCGCAGAACCTAAAAAATATGAATGAAACCCTGTAAGGTAATTTGAAACATTTTAATTTTCCCTCCCCCGCCCTCAAGAACAAAATATAAACCTGGCTCCAGCATTTATATAATAAGCCATTGAAACTCTTCATATATTTACAAAAGATATACATTTATATACCTATAAAAGAAAGCAAATAAATAAAACCTGTCGCTGCTCATGAAAAGACACGTGCGGCCTCACAGTAACACTTTGATGAACCGATCCTGAAGGAGAAAATATCACCGACGGGAAGTCGCCACCGTGGTCAATCGAAACATGACGAAAAGTAAGAAGAGCCGGAAGGAAAACACACCCAAATGTGAATGATGATCGTCATTTAAAACAAAAATAATCATGATAAATTAGTAGGTCACTGGCACATTTTCTGGTTCATAATTATTGTTAACTTACACACAGCTTTCCTATGAGCTATTAAAAACGGAGCCATTTCTCAAGTCAACACAGTGGTAAATAAAAAGTGAGCAGCTTCAGCGTGTCAGAAAGCATTCGGGTGACAATATAGCAATGTGTATCCTTTAATCTTCTCTGAACAGGAAAAAACGGGAAGTTACCTTGATGACTGGATCAAGGTTGAAGCACACTGCCCTCTACTGGTTGGTTACTGCAAGGACAAGCAGTGTGGAGCTGAACGAGCCCCATAGGGATCCTTTTCTCAACAGGAAATACAATTAGTATTTAAACAAGAGTTAAACATGAAAAAAAACTCTTACTGAAGACTCACACAGCTACCTTACGACTCTGTAGTTTAGACTCGGTCTAAATTAGGACCCCAAGATGATAAAAATTGAATTTTCAATTCCAAACCTCTTTCAATACGAGGACAAATCAACTCATTCTTATGAGAACAGTGCAAAAAGAGACCAATGTCACTGTATGGCTTACTAATGGAAACATTTGTAGCCTTGTTTATGTGTGTTGTTTTGTGTGGTTTAGTCTCCGTATGGGGGCGACGCAGCACGGCGGTTCCAGAGGAGGCACTTCAGTACTGTCCCTTTTATCAACCTCACTTTCAGTTCAGAAGTTTCTTTAGGGCTTTATGTTGCTCCACTGAAGCGTCCAATGTCTGTTCCTGTTAAGTTCTGGGTCTGCGTCTTGGGAGAGCAGACTTGCTGAGGTACGATCACAGTCCTCTGGTTCCTTGCAGTTTAGTGCTAGCTCGGCTAGCGTCCAAAAGCTTAGCTGTCCTTGTAGTTACCTGAAACCACAGAAGAACAGAAATAACATTGATTTTATAAATTAATAGAAGTTTGGTTTTCAAAGACTTATTTTTAGGCCATGTCGTATAGTTGCAAAGCAGACAATCCAGGAGGAATATTTATTTTTGCCTGAACCCCCAAGAGGAGATAAGACTGTGGACATTAGCTTCTGTGGTAGAGCTAAGATGGCTTCTAACATACGTACAAATGCATATTAAGGTACATTTGGTGTTTAAACTATTAAAATATCCAGTAATGAAAGAGTTTTCAGCTCCCTAACCCCTTCGAATACTGGGAGGGGGCAGGGGGGGGCAAACTGCAGATGACTTGACTCACCCTCATCGTCAGAGTCGAACCCAAACAGGTTGGAGCACTTCTGCTGCTGGCTGTGATTCTGCAGCTCCTCGGCGCAGCTGAAAGTGGAGAAGCACTTGGCACACCGGTGCCTCTGCAGGGCTGCTTTCAGGCAGGGCGACTCGAGGACAACGCTAGACTGGAAGAGCGGCAACTCCTTCCTCCGCTTCGGCATGGCGGTGTACTTTTCGTCCAGGTACGCAGTGGGCGGCAGGCGCAGGTATGGCTTCTTGCTGTATGCCGCGAGGGTTTTCTTACACGGCGTGGAAACGACTCCCTCGCTCCATTCTTTGTCTTCGACCGTTAGAGAGCAGCTAGCGGAATTAACGTCAGACGGAGAAGGTTGTGTTGGAGGATTTCCTCTGGCAGCTGCTGGATGATTGCCCTCTTTACATTTTTTCTTGGCGAGCTTTCGTGTCTTGTCTTTATTAATCTCTTTACGCCTCTTGGTTGCTCTACTGGTTTCAGACTTATCTGTAATTTTTGATTTCTTTCGTTTTTCCTTTTGATTAATGCTCTGCTCGTTTCCCTCAGGGACTTTGGATGGACAAGCAGTCAAAACGTCAGTAGGAATTGATGGAGGGGATGAATCTAGAGCTGCATTTTCAGGTGCTTCCTTCCTTTTTTCTTTCTCAACAAGAGTGCTCTTTATTAGCTTTTTCAACCCCTTTAATATCCCCTCTGCTCCTTTAGCTTTCACCTGTTTGTTCTGCTCTTTGGCCTCCATTAGGGATTTGGGGAGATTTTGTAAGGTTTGGTTTTTGCCTTTCTGACTGAGCCTTTTCTTCAACGTTTCACCTTTCTTCGGTGGCTTGCCAGAGCTCGAAGCAGCAGCATTGGTGCCTTCTTCTTTCCTAAACCACAACGTCTTCTCAGCGCCTTCTGCTGGGATGGAGGTACTGGACTCCTCCTGAAGTGAGTCTTGGTTATTTGCCTTCTCATCAGCAGAAATTTCAACCAGTGCTTTGACTTTAATCGGTTCGGACTCCGCAGACGCTCTCGAAGCAGAGTTTAGTTCGTGACATATCTTGCCAGCCTTTTTAGTCACTTCAACTCTTCCAGACTTGGTTTTCTTCAACTTGCTAGAATCTGAAGACGTGCAGTGATTCTTGACCTTTCGAAGTTTCTTTCTGCCATCCGCTGACTTCTGTCTGGTGAGGCCAGATTGTTTTAAACTGGTGGACTGAAATTTACTGCTGGATATTTGCTTAGTTCTAATCTGCTTAATCTCTGAATCATTCGCTGTCATTTCTGTCATCACGTCCTCTTGATCGAGTTCACTGTTCTCTTTTGCGTCTTGAGCGAGTATCTTCTGACCGGCGGCAGTTTTGCTCAACCTTGGAGGACATCTTCTTTTCTTAAGACCTTGAGTGGCTATTCTGGCATTCTTTAACTTTAACCTACTCTTTACTTTAGCTTTGTGTTTTAGCAATGATGATGAGACGACTTTATGACTTTTGGGAGCTTGGCTTGTCACTTGGCCTTTACTTAATGTTTGCCTCAACCGAAGATTTATGGACATGGGTTGAGGAGAGGTGTCTTTTTCAGAATCAATGCTTTTGTTTCTAACTCTGAGCTTGTGTTGTTGAGCTGCTGTACTGACATTAAGAGGAACTTTAATGTGTCTTCTTAAAGAGTCATTTGTTTGTTCTTTTAACTTAAGGGAAGTGAACCTGACAGGGTCGTCTGAGTTTTGAGTTTTCTTTCTGTCAGGTGTTTTAGGGAATCTTTCGCCTCGTTGTGCATTGGCATTTGAGTCTGACTCAGCTGACTTGGAAGCATAGTGTTCTCTTTCGTGAAGATTCAGTGCCCAGAGACAAATGAAAAGCTGGGAGCATCCAGGGCGACAGCACATCGCCTGCAGCGGACTGTGCTTCCTGGTGTGCCGTCGCATTTCCATTCCACTCTTGAACCTGGCCTTGCAGCCCCGGTGGAGGCAGGGGTGCCTCGGGACAAGTCTGTGTCTCTCGATGTGGTGCTGGAAGTGTTCAAAGCTCCACATCACCCTCATGCAGATGCTGCATTTGCTCTTTGCAACGCGGAACGCAAGCTCTAAAGGCTTGATGTCGCCATAGTGTTTGTCCAGAGCATGGTACAGCAGGCCAACTCGGTTCTTTGAGAGGTTTGTAAACCAGGAGCATCTTTTTGCAGGACAGGAAACCTTCTCTTGCTCGTCAACATCAACAGTTGAATTAGAGTACGTTTCTTGAAGTTGGAAAGATTCTCTCCTTTTCTTTCCATCGTCTGAAGACTTCAGCTCCTTATTGGTCTGACCTGATTCTGGACTTTCAGATTTAATTAGCTTATTTTCTTGCAACCTTGACTCACACACTCTGTGACGATTTCTTTTGTCAAAACTCAGTTGCTGTACAGGTTCCTGCTCGAAATCAGGAATCGAGTCTTTCTTTAATCTCTTAGACTCTTTTTTGCCAATATGCCCATTTACCCTGTGGACGATAGTTTCTCCAGTGACATGCTTGGATGCTTGTTTGTCATGTGAAGATGTTACACCCGTTTGCTTTTGATTAGATCTTAAAGTTCTGGGTTCAGATGCAGAGTTCTTGGGTTTCTCTTTGTGTCCAGAAGGCACATTTGTTGTCTTCGCTTTGGCTGAGGTTTTTGGTGTAGCAATGCTGGTTTCTTCAATTTTCAACCTCTTCATTTTCTCTATATGGTCAGAGAGGTGCATCATGGCCAACAGGTCATCTTTGAAGACCGTTCTGCAGAAAGTGCACTCGTCTTTCCGGAAGTGGAACATTGCGTGCTCTACAACCCGAGCCCCCATGAAGAACTTGTTGCAGTAGGTGCAGAAATGCTCCAGCTTGGATTCCTCCGTTTCTGGAGCCGTTTCCATAAGCTCACTGTTCTCAGACGTTTCTGAGCGAGTATCCTGAGCTTTTGAATTTTCTTTCTTAACTTGCACATCAACTGCAGCCACCTCCTGTTCCCGTACAGCGTTGTTAGAGGTAGTTTCTGTTTTCTGAGAATGCTTAGGCTTGCCTTTACCTGCCAGACCTTTAGAGTGGCCTTGATCTTGATCTGTAAGCTGCTCGGGTGAAAGTTCAGTGACCAGCTCTATTGGTAACGTCCATATAGACTTGTCGGAACTACAAGAAGCAGCTAAACTGATGTTTTTAACAGGGTTTTTGTCATTTCTATGAGGTGCCTTTCCTTTAGGAGTTTTCCTCAACACCTCTGCAGCAGCCATGTTGGGAGTGTAGCTGCCTGCCATGGAGTTCTTGCTGCCGTCTTCCTGAGACGACAAGGGCTTGATTTCCTGTTTTACACAGTTGAGTGCAGCATCTTCAGATCGTGAAAGAAGATCATTATCCGAGTCACTGTTATTAATCGAAGCCAACTGGACTACATCTGTAGATTTCTTTTTATTCTTCACCACCTTTGAGATTTGTGAAACTTGGTCTACGTCTTCTTTTGTTGGAGGCTTGGAGACTTTGGCTAAAACTGAGGCTTGTGAGGCGATGGTGACTTTCATTTCAACAGCCGACACCTCAAATGCCTCCCCACCTGAGGCGACGGACTCGGCTCGTGGGAAGTCTTGAACGTTTGCGGTTTCTGCCATTTGTGCTGCTGCAGAAGTCGGCGACGCAGTAGTTCCTTCCGTCACAGCAGGAGAACTTTCGGATGGATCGTTTTGAAAGTCCTTTTCTGTTTCAGCTTGAGGAATTCCAGAAGAATTGAGGGCTTCTTTTGTGCTTTGAGCTTTGGGAAGCTTTTCTGAAACATGCAACCCCCTCTCTTTGACCTTTTCTGGTGTGGTACCTTTAGGGCCGGAGACGGGCCTTTCACATGATTCTGAATCCTTCGACGGGCTTCCTTGCGCCGATGAGCGTGTGATTGTCGACACGGAGCCGTGAACGTTCGAGCCGCTACCTTTTCCTTTTTGCCGCCGTGCATAGCAGTGCAGCAGCTGTACAAACATGGTGGCATCCCGCGATCTCAGAATCACCTCTTTGCCGTGACCGGTCTTTGTGGGAGGTGAAGTATCGGGATATTTCACTGTTGGTTTATAAAGAAGCACTTGAGAGAACCTTTTGGGTCGGTTGCAAGAATCGTCACTGAACGTATCCATCAGTTCGTTGTCTGGAAGAGACAGCTCTAGGATGATTTGGGGAGGGTTTGCCGCTTTCACGGGATCCACAGAGAACCCGTTCTGGTACTTGTTCTCCTTTGGCTTCAGGCGACTGTGTACTTGGGGTTTGAGTTTGGCGTTGTTTTTCATGGGACCAGTTTGGGATCTTTTCACCACACAGGATCGCAGGAGCTTTTGTGACTTCAGTCCGTTCCTTTTCATCTTCAGCGGAACGTTCTCCAGCATTCCCGAGTCGTCCAGGAGCCACTTGGGCTTCTTGATCTTTCGTTTTGGCAGGTTTCTCTCAGAAAACCTCGTAGTGCGTCGATGTTCGTCATACCTCAGTGTCAAACTGCCGTGTATTCTGTCGAGCTGCCAAAACGAGCGCCTCAAAGGTGCAGAAGAAGATTCTCTCAAAGCTTGTGACCCCTGGTTGCCTCTTCTTCTTAGAGCATGACTGTTTACGCGCATTTTCTCTGAGTCCATCTTAAATCTTTTGGTTGCAGTGTTTGAATCTGTTTTACAAAATCTGTCTTCCTTATGATGTCGTTTTTTAACAGCAGGTCCTCTTTGACAAACTGAGCGGAGGGCAGAACCCCTGGTGCAATACTTGGAGATCCATTTGTCTTCCATGATTTCTTCCAGCGCAGCACTAACCACCTTCTCGCTCATCAGCTTCAAACAGTTGGTCCGCAAAGCAATGAGGTTCCAGAACTCCGGGTCAAAACACAAGTCCTTCTTCAAGACCTGCAAAATAAAAAAGCAGAAAATAAACACGTTACATTTGTAATGGTGTCTACAGTTATTACACACAGTCTGCAGAAAGCCAATCAACTCTTAATTCACTGTTTTCTAAAATTAGCATTAGAGATTAAGAGTTAAACCTTTCTTATTATAGATTCTGCAAGAAAAGATGCAGTGCAGCAGGGAAGAACTGACTCTAGAGGACCATCATAAAATCACTATACCTGTAGGGTCTCAAAGCGAACATTATTCCCTATCGGGCTGTCGTCCACGTGGTACTCCTGGTCGGGGTGCATATAGAGCAGGTACACCGTCTTGTAGGACTCGACGGTGCGCTCCAGGAAGAAGACGAGCAGAGCACACGCTCGGCACACGTCTAGATCGCTGGGCAGCAGCCCGGCGATGGTTTTATAAATGAGAGTCTTTGTGAGGACGTCGCATGGAAGACAGGATCTCAGAGCGTTGGCACATAGCTCCACACAGAACTGCACTCCGTCTTCACCGACCTGGACAGGCAGAAACGAAAAGAGTCAGTTTATGTCAGAAGTTCCTATCGCCTCTAATAAAACCTTCCTTACCTCCTGCAGCACGGCTCTGATGAAGGGAAAGATTGATTTGACGTTTGTGGCGCACAGCATCAGTCGACGACACGCCTCCAACAGAGTCTGCTTGGATGTTTTTAACCGTCTATGGAGACTGGTCCACACCAGGACGAGCTCGCTACAAACAAAGAGTCTCAGAACAGCTCCATGGCAACCAACTCCACATATTAACCTCTGTTTACCTACCATAGATAGTACATGTCTCCTCTCTGGAGCTGTTGAGACAGGAAGGCAGTGCTGAGAGCTAAAAGCATCTCATCTGTCTCCTCATACTCCAGGTTGCAGATGATGTGTAGAGCATCTTTGCCGTTAATGTCAGCCACCTAAAAACGATGAAGGATGCTGAGTAACTAGACAACAGACCAGCCGGCTTAAAGGTAGGTTCGGATTAGGCTCCTCCCACCTCTTGGTGCAAGAGGTCGTGCTGCGTTGTTCTGAGAAGCCATGAGAGGTAGACCTGGAGGAAGAACAGCGGCTGTCCTGCAGCGGGACACCGAGTGCAGCATTTAGCCAGAGCTGCGGCATCGCCGTGGCGACCGCGGGATGAAAGGTAGCGGACGCGGAGGTCGAGGAACACCGGCGGCTCGGAGCTAATGTAACGATCCACTGAGGGGATAGACAGGAAGTTAATTTTCAGGCACGTTTTAACAATAAAACAGCATAAAGTGGAAGACTCCGTTATTTACCTTCAATCTGAGGTAAACTGGATTCACTGAGGATGGCCTGTAAGGCGGGGCTGGCCCACGGTCCGCCCTGCTGGAGGAAGCGCTCCACTTGAAGTAGAAAAACATTTTCATACTTCGCTAAGACTGAATGACACTCCTGGAAGAGAAAGACAACAACATGCTGAAGATCTCTTCTTCAAAGTAACCCAGGAAACATTACTGGAGAAAAACTAATAATACAACTATGGTGACGTAAATTTCCACCAAAAGCTCTGAAATTTTGAGATCAATTTAACATATTTATGACAAAGAAATTGTAAATTGTCTGATGTCAAACAGTCATAAATTTGCAAGAAAAAACAAAAAACATTTTCCACAATGAAACATATCAACTTACCTGGAATGTAGCAGTGAAATGTTTTAGCGGCTCCTCATTGAAATCCTTCTGGTCAAAGAACAGCAGCAACTCAAACACACTCCTATGGAAAGAAATCAGAGCAAATATTTATTAATCACTATACAACTTCTGAAGCCTGAGGAAAGGGGGAGTGGTACACACACACACACACACACACACACACACACACACACACACACACACACACAAATACCACAATATGATAATGTGAAAATAGATCGAGTGCTTTGCAAATTTATTAAAAATAGAAAACCATAAACTGCTTCTTTAAATGTATTAAATTATATTCCTCATATAATTTAACAATAACTTTGTAAGTGACACAGAGAATCAACAGACATTATTCTTAATTTTAAAAGGAACCAATTTTTCTCCCCGTGAAGTCATGCTCATGATAGACCTGAGGCCTGTTTCAGTTTATTTCTAGCTAAATCTCATATCTGACATTCTGGATTCTTTGACTTCTTTATTTATAAACAAGAATAAAAAAGCCTTTGTTCAATTACGATTTTTTTCATTTGCTTCAGCAGCCTGTTTGAATCTTGTTGTCCGGGATGCTGCTTGAAATCTAAAAGTTAAAAGTTATTACTCGATAATAACCAAACGCATGGGAGCGATTCATGTACTCACAGCGCCAGAGTACTGATGGTGTGGCCGACATGATCACAGCTTGTTGGGAAGAAGGCCGAGACTCGAGAAAAGTGCCGCAGAGCCACTTGGAGGATCCTGAGGCGAGGCAGCGGGACGCGCCAGTGAGAGGCCGACTCCTCCACCACCTGTAGAGTCAGCAGAGACGAGTCAAAAACAAAATGCACAAGAACAGTTCGATGTCTGTGTCAGAAATGAAGCTTAAATCTGTGTTGAAAGTCAGCACTATATGTCGTTGTGTGTGCAATATTCGTATCACAAAGGATTGTTTTGGAATGCCATGATTATTGGATAAGCTATTGAAAGTTTTACATTTGCACTTTTCATGCTCATGTATTATTTAGAGAGTTGATAAGTCTCACTGCTGCAGATGATCACTGGACGTGAATGACCTTACTCAAAATGCCAAAGGTCACAGACCAAGGAAGATTTTCTGACATCGTGCAGCCCCAATACCAGTCATTGTTACAAAATTGAAAATAAAAAGGCCACAATCTTTCATTTACAGTGTAGAGCCAGTTCCCTTTTAAAAGCATATATTTATCTATCCACAAAACCTAATAACTTAAAAAAAAACCCAGCAGGTTTCTTCTACACAGTAAATACCATCAGATTATTCTGAGGTATTTACTACATAAGTGGCCAAAATAGTGGCACTATTAAATTATTCAACATTGTAGAATAACTGCTTCATTTATTTTACGTAAATAATGCAGTGACATTAAGCAAGTTTCAGGTTTGGAGAGCACCTAATGATGTATAAATACGTTTTAAACCGCTGCAAATGAACTTGTTATTAATTTAAGAAGCTAAACGTCGAGGCTAATCAGCATGACTAAATGTGCGATTAAAATGCAATTAAGAATTAAATATAGTAATCTTCATATAAACGTATTTAATGGCTGTTAGTTGCTACACATAAGGCAGTTGGTTCGTCACTGAAAATAACGGGCAACAAACTTGATGGTACATTTTGAGTTAGCTAAACAGTTAGCTTCAACCAATAGCCTTGTTAGCTGAACAGAAAGCTATTAATGTCACGTTCTAAGCGCCATACAGATTTGGCTATTTTCATTGTATCTCCTTGGTATACGTTTGGAATACTGGGAACATAGTTTAAAACATTTTTAATCCGGTTTTTAAAGGTTTGTAAAGACCTAACGTCGTAGCAGCTACGTGCTAAAAAGCTCCGATGCTAATGCAGTTCTGGGGGAGGGGATTCGGCTAACATTAAGGCTCTTATCTTCGACAACAAGCCCAGTACCGTGTTCAACAACGGGACTATTACCTTGCAGAAATCAGCGCAGAACAGCTCGCTGTCAGCTCCGGATTCGTCACCTGAGTAGCGGCTCAGTAGGCTCTCTAACTGCTTTTCTAGCCCCTCTGAGTCGCTCATACTGCTCCCCTCCGCCATACTGACTGTCTAGCCTTGCTCGTAGCGTTTACCACACAACGCACACAGCCACCATCCCCGGCGCTGATTGGACACCGTTATCACTTAAGGGAGCGTTCATTTGCTACACCTCTGTACCCCAGCGGCGGGTAAGTTGAGGCGGAGCGATGAGGATCCAACCAGCCTATAACACCGGGCTCCCAAGTAACGTTTACATGCGCCTCTAAACACATGGCTGACACAAAACACAGCGCCTTAATGGCTTTAAAACTGTCGTTCACGTACTCTTCTAGAAAATTAATTATGTAAAATTGTACCTTTTACAAATGTATATTTATATAAATTAAAACATATGTCAAATCTAATAAGTTACTAGAATACAACTTAATGTTTTCCAAATATTTCACTCTATTTTTTTATTCTTATTCGTGGTGGTGTCTTCAACTCTGAGGATCTGCTTCTAATTCACACGCACAAAGAAAACACTGAACATTGAAATGAGCCCAGGATAAATATCTGTGTTAATTTATCTAACTGGGACCCATTTAACTCGCTGCTGTCAAGCTGTAAACTAGTTAACTATTCCGCTACAACCTCATTTTGAGCGGCGGGTTTTTGCCATCTTGTGGCAAAAATTACACAAATAAAGCTGGTAAAATGCATTATTTTACCAGTTTTAAATAATGACTTTAAAGCTGATAAATTTATTAGTATTCCTGCTTCCTGAATTTCCAGCATTTCCGGAAACAGGAAATGCTGGAAATTCAGGTGTTTAAATTATAAGGAAATGCAGATAATGCAAATTGTGCAGCTTTATTTGTAGTTTCAGTTCCTATTTGTGTCCGCTTTTCTTTGTAAGTGTGAATTAGAAGCAACTCCATAGAGCGTCACTCCTTCTGTTCACTAATAATTACTCATGATTTTATTATTAATCTAATCAGCATTACTTAGGGTAGGCTAAAGGATTTCGGTGTGTAATTCCAGCTTGTGACCACAGGAGGGCAATAGAGAGACAGAGAGTTCATGGCAAAAACAAACAAAATTTTTTTTTAAATCAATTAAATGTAACTATTTGCTTTAATTACTGTCTGAATACCGTTTTAACTTGTTTCTTTTGACTCAAAGGTTTGACTAAAGTGCCTCAAATATCTTTGTATTAACAGGATGTTTCTGTTCAGACCCGTATTCTGATTCTGAATCGAATCCATCGAAACTCTCTAATTGTTATTAATATAATAAAGGCATATAATAATGGCAGAAAATCCAGTAAAAGTCATTATTTGGGTTTTTGTTGATTTCACCACAAGAAGGGAGTAAATCCCCTCATAATAAAAAATAAACAATCAACTAAAACAGTAATTATTAATTATAAATCACTTTATTGAATCATTATAAATCAGGAACCAATATTTTAACATAATTATTAAATAGCTACATGATCAATTAACCAATCAGATACACCCAATTTATCTGAATATTTATCAAGGATCTGTTTTATTATTTTGTGGAAATAGAAAATTGCACAGGAAAAATATTCAAAGAAATAAGTAGATTTGGAACCTAAAAAACAAAAAAGGATCCCTGCTCTGATATAAAAAACTGTCCAGCTTATGAGGAGATGGTTTTGGTTTTTAAATTGTTTTATGAAAGAGTAATTAATTAATGTGTAGTAACGTGAAGAGCAGCAGTTGTAATAATTTATGTGAGTGCAGTAAATTAATGCACAGATAAATTCAGGTCAGTCCTTCTGTTCACTACTAATTACTCATAATTGTTTTAATCTTATTATAATCTAAGTAATGCTTAGTCTAAGGATTACTTAAAACTAAGGTGAAGAACGTTAGTGTGTAATTCCAGCTTGTGACCACAGGCGGGTAATAGAGAGACAGAGAGTTTATGGCAAAAACAAAACAAAACAAAACAAAACAAAGAAACACAACTTTTAAGGCAGAGCAGGGCGATTTCTGCCATCTGGTGGACATAGAGGGCAACTACAGCTGTAATTGAGCAGTTATAGTTTAAAAAATTATAGTGGACATGGTAGAGGGCACTTATACTTATAAGTATACTTATATTATTGTAATTACTATAAATAATTTTAAAGTATAATTACTATTAGTAATTTTAAAGTATAATTACTATAAGTAATTATAGCTTCAGATCTAAAAACATGCTAATCGCTTAGCATCGCTAGCTTTGCTCTGATTCTCCTTAAGTTTAATGACTGCTATATGAATACATGTATTGTTACTAAAAATGATCTCTAAATAAGTAATTACCAATTCAGTAATAAACATGCAAATAAATTACAAATGATTAGTGCTCCTTGTACTAATAGAGAGCATGTAACAAACGTTTATCAAGAAGTTACCTATGATATCAATAAACATGATTTTACTATCACTTACTGTACCAATTTAATTGACAAAACTGTTCAATAATTTTGCTTAAACTTTATTTACTCTGACACATTCATTGAATAAAAGCAATGCAATACAAAATATTTCCTCCAAGACACATCTATGATCAAATAGTCAAGACGTCTTCACAGTTACATGACAGACTTTGCGCTGAAACAAAATTAGGAAAAAAAATAAAGTAAGCTCATCGTGTTTGCTTATATACAGCAAGACCATTTACGGCCCCTTTTTTCTGTTTCAATGCAGAAATCCAGCTTTACAATCACACGTTTCTTTAAAAACGATTAAAGCATAACTCAAAAGGTCCCAAAGACGTCTCACAGATGAGAAATAAGCCGACCAGAAATTAAAAACTTACAAAAGATTTGCTTTCTACTCTGTAAGGACAGAAAATGATAATAATAAAAAATAACATTCTGAAACTCCAGACCAAGCTGAATTAATGGATTTAAGATCAGAAACTAGCTGAAAATAAGAGATAACTACAACCCAAAAAACTTCAAGAATACTTTTTCCAACTCTCCTGAACTCATCCATGGTCATCCTTTTATTTTTTGGGGGCGAGAAAGCTTTAGTCAGCTGATCACATCTCATCGGTGGACTCCGACACGGAGCGCTCTCTCCGTTCCCGGCCAGTGACAAAGTTGAGCAGGTCGACGGCTGTCACCACGCCGAAAACCATCTGCTTCAGCGCGGTCGAGCCGTTGGTCAGGTCTAGTAAAGAGACAGGAGGAAGGAGAGAGAAAGTCCGTTAAAGGCAGACATGACACGGAGCAGACGGGGCTCCGGGTTTAATCTAGAGCAACGTAGAAAGTTACACGCTTATCTCTGGCAGACTCTGAAAGGTCAAGTAAAGGTTGTTTGAACTTTATTCCCAATGACACAAGACGGAACTTTGATCGACAATCGATAGCGTTTGACCCATGATGCGATAAATACTGATTATGTAGCTCTTTTCCAGCTTTAGCCTCAAGTTTCGGTGATGTAAAGCTGAAGAAAAAAAACAAAAAAAAAAACAAAGAAAGCCGCCATTTATCAATGTTTCTTCTCCAAACTTACATTGGATCTGTTCATGCACCACCAGGGCAAAGTGGTCGATTTCCAGAATGCGAGACAAGTTTCCCAAATTATCATTCAGGCGTATCTGTGAAGAAAAAGGTTGAGAGAAACAAGAAAAAAAAAAAACCAAGAGATTATTTAAAGATGAACGTAAACAATTATTGAGAATTTCCAGATTTTTTAACCAGTTTTTAACCAAGTATAAAAGCAAAACATCAGATCTGATTTTTATCAAACTTTTATCTTATCTGATTTTTATTTCAGTCAAAAATAAATTAGTTTTTCTGTTTTCCCAACAGGGTCATGGTTTAAAAATCCCAATGTTCACCTTATATCCATGAGGCAGATAAAGCATAGAAATAGTGAAAGTAAACTTCTCAGATCAGTTTGGAGATTTTAATGAGAGGAGAATAATTGTATTTTCTATATTTATCTGGACGTAGCAAACAGAGAAGTTAAACTCAATACTTGACCTTAAAGGGTTACAAAAAAACAGGTCACACATTTTCCTCGCCACAAGGTGGAGCCAGAGACCAGGCATCTAAATTGCATGCAAGCTTTGGTGATGGCTGTGTGAAATTTAATCCCAGTTAAGAACCTCAGAGGTTTGATAAAGAGAAGTTGGACAACAAACAGCATCATGGAGATCCACGGTGGTGGGAGTATTATGCTGAGTGGATGCCGTGTGTTGAGTTTTGAGGGTTTAACATGAAAACATTGCGGCAAGATGCCAAAATTTCATACAAATTATTAAAATTCTGCCGTTGGAGGAACATTAAACTAGTTTTCAGCAGTTTTAGTTTCTGATCCTACCCTGCTGAGGGAAGCAACAAAATAAGAAGCAAACGGAGACTTGTGAGGCCGACCTGTTTGAACTGCTTGTAGAGAACTTTGCTGACGGGATCGGACAGCTTGATCTTCCCGGCGAGAATCGATGACAGCATGTTTCCCAGCGTCACCATTCCCAGGATCACCCTACAGACACGGATGCGGTGATGAAAATCAACACTTCTTCTTCGTTGGGATATTCATTTCTTGCAACATAAGAGGAGCAGCTCACCCCGCGTCGTCCACCACGGGTGCCTGGTCGAAGCTCTTCTCCTTCAGGATCTTGATGGTCTGCTGGCAGCTGACGGTCGGCAGGACGGTGAGCGGCGCCGACAGGTTCAGGCTCTGCACCTTCAGGTTCCACCACCTAGCGAAGCAGGTGCTTGAGCTCCAGATGTGGAAGCAACAGCTTGGGTTACAAAAGTTTTTAAAGCGCATACCAAGGCTTCTTCACCATGATGTCCTCCTCCCTCAGGAAGCCTTTCTGGACCATCCACTTATCACTCAGGAACTTTGACCTGCAGGGAAAGGAGATGAAAAGCTGAAGCAAACATTGACTAGTGAAAGCAAGCAGATGAAGTTTTAAAAAAGATGATTCTCACATGTAGTTGCGGATGGAGTCCGGCAGGATGACGACGCAGCGCTGGTCCTCCTTCAGCTCTTTGGCGAACTTCACAGCTGCAGCCATGGCAGTCCCAGAGCTGCCCCCTGTTGGACAAATCCAGAAGAACAAGGTTGATTGGAGCAAATATTGACTTTTTTTTTTATTCAACTTTAAATCTATGACGGCATTTGAGGGCCATTGTAAATAGAAACATGAATAAATAAAGGAGGAGTAACTTTCCTCCACAAAAACCTTCTAGAACAAACTCAATTCAGAAATTTCAGAGTTTTTACGGGTGAGTAAAGAGTAGAGCATAATAAAAATACTCATTTTTTTTCTAAAAACTTAAGTAAAATATAACTGAATCAGATGCATATTTACCACATAGCAGTCCTTCATCCCTGATGAGCATGCGGGCCAGATTGAAGGACTCTTCATCGTTGGATTTGTACCAAGTATCAACAACCTGGAGAAAAAAAAAAATCAAACTCAGAATTAAAAGCCAGTCCAGAAGAAACACTTGAGGAAATAAAGAGAGCAGCCAGGACTCACTGATCTGTCGAGGACAGTGGGGATGAAGTCGTAGCCGATTCCCTCCACCTCATACTGGGTCTTATCGGTCTTATTGAGCTCCTCAGGCTCGGCCAGGATGGAGCCTTCTGGGTCGACAGCAATAATCTGCACACATTCATCACAGAAGAGGCAAACAGTCAGGATTCCTACACATTTATCACAGGAAAGAAAAAAAAAAAAAAACGACTTTTCCAACCTGAAAAATCTCAAGCTGTCGGTTATTTTTTACCCTTTTTTTAAGTCTTGAAAGAAAGCTTGAATGAAAACAGTTTAAGAAAAAGGTTGGAAAAGAGGAGGTTTGAAAGAAATAATGACAGTGAAGGCCAACAGGAAAAAGACAAAATCAATCAGTCCTCAGGATACAACATTTTTTCCAAATGCAAGAAAACAGGGAAGAAAGCAAAGAACTAGGAAAGAAGGAGCGAAGGAATGTTATAAAAAAGAAGGGTAGAAAGGAAAGACTTGAAGGCAGAAAGAAGGAAGCGAGGACTCAACCTTTAGACCAAGAACAATATGCGTCAGACATGTTTCACTAGAACTGAGCTCACTCTGATGTTGGGGCATTTCTCCTTCAGCTTGCGGGCGACGCCTGTGATGGTTCCTCCTGTTCCTGCTCCGGCCACCAGCATGTCCAGTTTACCTGCAAACATCCAGCAAACAGACACCAGGCGGGTTAAAGACCCCCACAGGTCCAGGAAACCAGGCAGACCAGCCAGAGGGATGCGTACCGTCGCACTGCTTCAGGATCTCCTCGGCCGTGGTGTCGTAGTGAGCCAGCGGGTTGCTGGGGTTACGGTACTGGTCCAGGATGTGCGAGTCTGGGATCTCGTTCTTCAGGCGCCAGGCCACGCCCACGTGAGACTCGGGTGAATCGAAACGAGCGCTGGTGGGGGTTCGGACGATCTCGGCTCCGAGAGCTCTGAGCACGTCCACCTTAGGAGTAGAAGGTGGAGGACAGATGAGGGAACCTCCATCAGTTTTGTTACAATCAGAATCTGGGTTTAGTTTGCTGGATCTGAAGAGTTGAGATGAGAACAAAGTGCTGGAGAAACAAGGAAAACAGAATTTAAAATGTGTGTGGAAAATGTCTGAACTTGTCTGCCATCCAGTGGCTGACCGGTATACTGAAACATGAACCCAATGTGTACAGGGTTACATAAACTCAAAAAACCTGAGTTCTCAGTTTTATACATTTTAAGATAAAAACAAAAAAAAAACTGAATTCAGAAAAAGGAAACACATCACAAGGACGGATACAATAACAAGTAAGGATACAAATCAGGGAGGAATGCTCGACATTCCTTTCTTTTTCCTGACTGTGCAGGAACCCAGGCACAAAGCCTGACTTTAACTTTAATAATGACTGGTTTACAGAGATTTAAACTGGAAACCACCTGACCCGGTCCTCACACGTATAGAGAACAGCGAGAGCTCACCTTCTCCATGCTCATCTTCTCAGGCATGACGATGATGCAGCGGTAACCTTTAACAGCAGCAGCCAGGGCCAGCCCGATACCTGGAGACACGTAGGAGGAGAATTAACAGCCCGGCTGCTCTGACCCACTTCACAGGCCTATAAAAAGGCTTTTCCGGTCGGATACCTGTGTTTCCAGAGGTGGGCTCTATGATGGTATCTCCAGGTTTGAGGATGCCCGCTCTCTCTGCATCTTCAACCATCCGCAGGCTGATCCTGTCCTTCACGCTGCCTCCAGCGTTGAAGAACTCGCATTTAGCCACTAAAAAAAAACCCAAACAAAAATCAACCCTTAACTTTCTTTTTTCATCCAATAGCAGTAATAAAACTGAGTAATCCTCCCATGTTTACAGATCTGAGCTGCCAGAGGCTCTTCTCGTTTAGAGGATGTGCTTCGGCCTGAGCGGCGGATGACTCACGTATTTCGCATTTGACTCCAAACGCTTTGGGGATCTTGTTGATCCGTACCATGGGAGTGTCACCAATCCGGTGCAGAATGTCTGGAAGGATGGTGGGGGAGGCGGACCTGGGGAGGCAGAAGGTAGAGGTATGAAGAAGCTGATTTAGGTTCCTCTGTAGGTGAGAAAACACATGTATCCACTTGTCTGGTTTATGCTAGTAAAAGTGAGTCATCCCTCGATGATCTAATCTCTTGCTTTGTGCAGACTCTCCTTGGGTCAACTGCCAGAAGAAAGACTGCTTCTCACTTTGAAAAATGTCCGTGGGGCGAGTCTGCCTTGGAGGCCTCCAGGCTCCACGTGCAGCGGCTGGGGAGGTCCGGCCGGATCCACTTCCGGTCTACGGCGGGGTTCTTTGTGTTGATCTGAATGGTTTTCCCGGAGTCTTCATTGGCCTCCGATTCGGTCCCGATGACGGGAAACGAGCCCTCGCGGAGCGGGGCGTCCCCGTTGGCGTGCAGCTTGGCAGAGTGAGGGCACACGGGGCCTTTGACGGCCTCCTTGGATGAGGGAACAGATGGCATTGCTCAACCTGAAGGGAAACGGGAAACGGCGGGTTACGCAAGTGTAAGACGCTTTATCTCACAGATAAAAATGCCAGTTGATAAGAAGCACTAGTATGTCAACAAGAACAATTCAGAGAAAACACACAAATGCTTTCACGTATACAGCTTCTGAAATCTCTGAGGAACTAATTGGATTGCAAAGACCAACACTAGTAGCTAACTTGGAAAGATGCATTCCAAGTATGGAGTTAGATGCATGTATGCAGATTAGAAAAAGACGAAAGAAAAAAAAAAAAAAACAGGCAAATGATAACATCATTACAATATTTGCAAATATCACTGCCATTGCAAGATTTTCTAATATTGTCAGCCATAGTTTCCATAAACCTTTTCCAATAAATGAAGATAAAAAAAACACTTATGGAAACCTGGTTAATGGCAAACTATTATTATTTTACTCTCGTTAGACATTCTTCTTCCAGTTAAAGGAAAGCTTCAGTCCAGTAATCCCACAAAATCAAAAAACATGAAGGACTGGTTGGTTGCGATGTTTGGTTGGAAAAAAAATTCATAACACATGCATCCGTATGCTTAACACATACGGATGCATGTGTTATGCATTCGTATGCATCGACCATGATATCTATATCAGGGTCGACTTATTGGCTCAGACTAAAAAAAAAAAAGACTCAAAAGAACTTTAAGAGGCTAATCTCAAAGACCAAACCTTACAAATATGTACTGTCAAAGTATGAAATGAGAAAGAAACCAATGTTTTTTTCCCCCCCTTTGAGCCTCTAAATGCTCACTAAAAAATGCGTACAAGCCTACACAGAAAAATACAACATAACTTCCTCTAAACAATGCTGAGTCATGTCATCTAGCTTTGGCACAGGTGTCGTTCCTCCTCCCCCAGTGACTCCTCTCACGTATTCATCCTGTCATTGTTACGAGCAAACGCAACCATCATTGGCAGTGGCTTTACTTCGACTGGCAGCTGATGAGAAAACAGAAGTGAGACTGCGGGAAAGGCTGGCTGATCTTTCTTCAGCTACTGTTGCGTCAGACATTAAACCGAAGGAACGGGAACAGTAAAGTTTCCTAATCTTGTTAATAAGCTTTATGCTTTCCAAGGAAAAAGAGAGAGAAAAAAATACCATAATCCAGATTTATCAGCACAAACCTGCAGAAATGTTTATGATCTCCCTCCAATCCTTTGTTTCTTTAATCTGAACCTGGAAATGACTCAGCAAATGTTGGCTAATAATACTGTAAATGTCAGAGTTACATAACTGACTAATGAATACGATCTTAATGTATTCATTAACTACATGAGTGTAGGTCACATGTTAATTATATAAAAAGAGGGATTTAACAGATTAGCTCATTTTAACCAACAATAAAGTTTGCTGGATGATAACCTGTCCCAGTAATTGTTGCAATAAATGATAATATTGTTGTTTTGAGACCATTTTAAAGTAATATAATGATAATAGTATCATAATGCAAGTTCACTGTCTCAAAAACCAATAAACTTTTATTTTTGTAAAGAACATTTAACACTGAAACTGGAAGGTATTTTAAATAAAACGGAGATTAAAAAAAACACACAGAGCCAAATCCATAAATAAAATGGATTATGTTCTCAGTGTAAACAAAACTACCATTCAAAAAATATGAATCATTAGAATGGAAAGTATGGAGCTTATTACATCTGAATGGGATCCAAGCTAAAACAGCCTTAGATGAGCCGACACTGACTCATAGCACGCACATCAGAGGTCAGAGGTCAAAGCTGAGGCCCCTCTTTGACTCCAACGTGGGTTCAAATGATGTTCACACACCTAAACGGCTCCATCTTCTAAAGCAAACAAGGAGACAAAAACTCAGCAGCTCATGAATAAAAAATCTGCTGCATTTGGGTTATTCTGACCCAAATGGTTCCCCAGGTGTCAAAATGAAAGCTAATTATACACATGCTGGCTCCTCTTTCATGTCCACTGCTGCTAATTAAAGTGACGCCCAGCACCACCGCTGTGGTAAACGTGGCTAACAGCTTGTGGTATGCGGCGGCCTTCTTCGCAGGGTTCAACAAGGCAACCCGATCCCCCCCCCCCCCTGTGACCAGAAGCGAGGATTAACCAGAGAAACCCGTTCACCCGACAAAACCAAAAGATCACCTGCTCCGTCCGGCCAACATTAAACCCAATCCTGTGAGAAATCCCTCGCCAGACCCTTTTAATCAGATTAATATCTAATCACCTTCGGTATGTTCTCCTACAGAGTCTAGTGAAAGTGTGAAAATGACCGAAAATGGTGCCATTTTAAAAGATTAACTCTAAAACAAATAAGTTTTTCAAAAAATATTTAATGTATTTTTATTTACATAGCAGTTTAAAGAAGAAAAAAAAACATGTATGAAATAATTTTATTAAAAAAAAATTTGCTTACTGTCCACAATAATGTAACTTTTCTTTATTGAAGAACACTGAGAAAGAGCTAAGCCACTTTTATTATCCCGTTTTTGTTGGATAATTAATGCTCTCATCTAGTTTTAGTTTTCAAACGGTGTTAGTTAGTTAGGGTGATGAATGGTGTCGTTTTAGCTTCCCCATCATGACTTTGCACATTTTTCATGACGAGAAATATTTCCAAACACCCCGTATTTGTTTTTTTTTTTTCTTTGTAGGTGAGGAGAAAAATGACATTACTGTTTTATCAGCCAACTAACCAGAAGCTTGCAGCAACAAGTTGGGAGAGGGTGTGCTTCATTCAGCTAGAATCAACTGAGATCACTCAGGTATTTTCAATAGCATCTTGTTGAAAGGGCTATAAAACACAGGATGGGGTTTATTATTATTATTATTTTTTTTTTAGCAGATTTGAAATTGCAGCTTTTTAAAACTACAATTAATACACAACCAATGCCTCGTAGCATACATGGAAGATGCATACGGTCTAGATAAAGTCCAAAAATTGAAGCAACCTGTTACATAGATGAGCCGATTTCTATTAATGAATGCACATAAAATTATTCTACAAAAGAAAATTAGGGTCAATGTAAAAAATTATTGACCTCAAATTTTTTCACTTTATTAAAATTCTTTAAAAAAAATTACCCCCTTATTTTGAAAAGAGAAGAAAGTCAGAATTGACCTTAAAATTGCATTTTCCCCCAACCAAAAGCTTTAATCCTCTTCTGCATTAATAACTTCAGAGGCAGAAATAAATTTGCAATTTAAGGTTCGCCTTTACAAGAGAGTCAGCAGTCTTCATTCATTTCTTAACATCTTTTTCTGAGAATAGCAGACTCCACTGCTCAACTCCATGGTTTTTATTCAGCTGCAGTGTTTTTCCTTTAAAGTGTGAATCAGGTAAAAGCTCTGCCAGCAACTAAAGCACCAGCTGTTTAACAGATAAAGGAGCAGGGTTTGCATTTATCCCCTCGGCCACGACAAATGTGCACAGCAGGAATGCCAGCTTTAGAAACAATATGTAAATGTTAGGAAAAAATACCTCCCGAAAACCAAATCGAAATATTGTTGCTAAAATACAAGTGCATTTTCCAGAAAATGGGTTTCACTTTTTTAAACTTTCACTTTTAAAAAAAAATGTTAATGCTTTAGTATTGGATGGGTTTAAGCTGTAAAAGTTAGGCTTGTAGTTCTGAAATGGGATAAAACTATAAAAGCGAGGTCACGTCTGTGATGCGACACAAACAATAAAAGAACATAAGATATTTTTTAAAAGGTTATTATTATTATAAAACGTTTTTATTGGACGTTTCAAGCTAATGTCAAAGCGATTTAATGCCATCACATACAATCGATGTTATACCATTTTCTCCAAATTTACCTCCGTTCTGAATAAAAAAAAAAAACACTTCCTGAACTTAAACGGGAAATAATATAACACATAAACATAAAAGCTCAGTGAGAGTTTAGACATTAATCAGCAAGAGTTCAGTAAACTGTTAGCATCCTACATTCGGTCGCATTCCACAGCAAATATCGGGGAGATATTGCATCAGCTCGCCCTCCACCGAGCCAATATCTGAAAACCACGTCTCCCAGCATCACTCTTACATCCTCAACGCTTTTTCTCCCGCTACCCGTCCGTGTTCGCTTACCTGGAGGTTCAAATGCAGCCAGAAACCGATGGAGAGGAAAAAATGAGCTTCAAGAGGGGAGGTGACTTCAGGATACAAGCGGCGGAATGAGAAGCTTCCGGGAGGTACAGCGATTTTGGAGCGGAATGCGCACGTGTAGCATACAGAGAGGACGCAAGTAAAGGTATAACTTGATTGGCTAAGACGGGGGCGTCTGTTTGGACTGCGTCGACCAATAGGAGAGGAGGTTTCTCGATCCAGGGTCTGGTTAAACTGGGTCGCCAAGTTGTCCGCACCACCTGTTTACCTTTTTGCTGACCAAACACAAAGCCCTCGTACGTTAGTGCCATGTGTCATCTTGACGACTTCTCATGAGCTTTGCCTTTGATATAAAAAATGTTGAGTGGACAAAAAAAAAAAATTAGAATTATTTTTACTTTTAAAATAATTTATGCGCTTAAGTGCAAGTACAAGTGATATCCTTGTCAAAAATTCAAGGATGAAAATTAAAATAACTACACAAAAGGATACATTTAAGACATGTTGCTACATGATTATGACTCAGTCAGGAAATAAAAGGCAAGTAAAAGTTCCCATGTATCACTTTTACATGGTACATTAAGATCATTTTGGCTAAGATTAGTTTTTCATGAAGATTTTCACAGTTGGCTACCATTATCAGTTATTTATGCAAATTTATGCATGAAAGGTTTTCCTTCCATGCAACCTTCCATTAATAACCTTAGTTATAGCATTCTGAATAGTAAGCTTAAGTAGTTTACATCTGACTTAATCGATAACTCTGGGAAAACCTTTTTTCTCCCACACCTAAACCATCTCCACATTTTTCCAGATTGTGTAGGAATCCTAATGTCCATCATGAACTTACAGGAAGTGGGTCCAAAAATTCTCATTGGTGTTTCATGCAACTTTGTGCCAGCACCTCTGAATTGCATAAAACCTGGTTTAACTCACTGATATTCGCTTGTATTGCCAACTTTAGTTAGTCTGGTTAGGAACCAAAACCATTATAAAGTCCCACTGGTGTCTCAACTTGAAAGCTGATTTAATTATTTTCTGTAGGCTATTATAGAAACACGAAGACTCCCAAAAGTATCTAACTAAATGGCAAAAAGCACACACACACACACACAAAAAAAACTTAAAGCTTCTATCAGATAAGGAAACATTTTGCAAACACACACACAAAAAAAAAAAAGCATCAATGATCCAATTCTTGTGGAGAGAATTCATGGACGAACATTCTGGCGGTGCAGTTGCAAATCTGTTTTTATTGAGAAAGCGACACGAGCTTGTCTTTTAAAAAAAGTGAGTAAAAGAAAAATAACAGTTTCAACAATTCACCGAAACAAAAAGAAAAACAAAACAAAACATTGCTGGGGTTAGGAAGTAGGGGATTGAATGCATCAGTCTCAGCCTCTTTCAGAACCTCCCGGACCGCTCCCGGTCCCTGGACTTCCGCCTCTCGCGATCACCCCGCCGTCGATCCTTGGAGCGGGAGCGCCGTTCTCGGGAGCGGGAACGAGAGCGGTGCCTGTTGGACAACAAACACCTTAATTACAAACAAACAGTGACTCGAGAGAGAGAGAGAATATTTGTTTCCACTGAGCAGTAATTACTTTTTCCTGCGGCGGCCGTAGAGCTCCCTACGGAGTTCCCGTGAGATGGGCTTGAGATGCATGAAGTTGCAGAATCCTCCTCGGGTGCATTCCCTGTAGGAAAACGGGAGATGAGGGGTTAAAACCTCTGGCCCTGCTGCAGATGGAGCCCTGCCATAAAAAGCTGGCTCTACGTTGCACATGCCAAGGAGCACGGCAGCAGAAAAAGTTGAAACTTTTATCTGTTGCATGGGGAACAAACCAGAATCAAATGGAAAAACCTTGAAGGGCGCACAGCTTATCTTGGTTCTGAATAAAAAGTTAGTTAACACAAACCCAATGCAGCTGGGACGGCTTCAGACTTTCAAAAGGAAAACCTTGTGACTCTGCTTTGGTTCCGTCAGAAGCAACCTTTAAAAGCCTTTCGGATTTAAAGGCAGGACAATCTGGCCAGCGAGTAATCCAACCTCGGATGAGGAGAGAACAGTGAAGCTCTGTCACGGTCTGAGCAAAGACAGAACCTTCTTTCTTCACGCAGCGCAACACACAGAACAATAACCTGCTTCACTACTACAGTGAAGAGGTTGGATTAAAATCAATGAATCCGATCTTAATTGTTTCAGTCCTAGTATTGGTAAAGAGAGTAGAAACAAAGGTAAATAAATGTCATCTATAAAGAGGCATGTTCCAGGGTTTATTCAGTAAACTGAATAAAATAAAGTAGTTCTGTTTTCGGTACTCATGGACAGTTTGTTACCTTTCATAGTTCAGGACAAATCTATGCGCAAATATCAGTGCATGTGACTGAAAGATAACATTTCACATTGTATGGTTAAGCATAATAAAAAACTAAAATGTATCAAAAGATAAAAATAGTTTAAGAAAAACTAATTGTCATCTAACAACAACTCCAGCAAGCGCTGATGGAAAACCTTCACCTGATCTTCTGCCACCTTGTGGTAGCAGCTATACATTACAGACAGTTACAAATACTATACTACAACTACTGCTGCTGCTGCTGCTTTGTGCCTTAGTATAAAGGACTGATGTGAGAGTGAGAGAAAACAGATTTAAGTCTAATCCTAAACTCAATGCCTTTATATAATGATTACAACAATCATTTGCTCAAAGCAGATTGCTCCAATATCTGCAGAAAAAGTTACCATGGTGTGTTTATGATGATGGTTTCTCCACTTCCAAACAAAAACAAAAGTTTTAGGATATAATCGCATCAAATCGAAGGTGGAGGACAGAAGAAGGAAAACAACTCAGCACTGATCAACAAGCTAACAGACGTCTAACAAGAAGCATTTCATTCTTCTCATAACCAAAAATGTTTCTGGATGCATAAAGCTGCTTAGTTGGTCTTCAACAGGTGTGTGACCAACAGCAGGCATTGACAAACTGAGACTCACCCCATTTCGTACTGGCGGCAGCAGGCTTCTCTGAAGTCGGTAACCGGGGACAGCTCTGCGTGGATGGGCTGGGCGTTGAACCACCGGTTGTTCAGGTCCATCACCGCTTTCTCTGCGTCCTCCTCACGACGAAACTACACACCACGGACACAGAGTTAGACCTTCATTTTTGCAGAAACCAGATATGTACACACACTGAATGCATTCCTCACACTCTGAGATTAAGTCAAACTAAACTTTCTATTTAAATCTGGCCAACTTGACGGCTTATTAGATGTTCAGGTGTACATGACCCACCTTCACATAGACATTGCCGACAAGGTGGTCACCGAGGTTATCACAGACATTCATCTCCTCCACCTCTCCATACTTCTCCTCCATCTCTGTGAACACCTCCTAAATTGAAAAAATGAGGGGGAGAAATGAATGAATTGATCCATAATTTTGCCATTTCTCAACATGAAGTAGTTACCAAAACTTTGCACTATTAGGAAAGTTTCGAGCGTTGCACAATTCCTATGAACAAAACCCCAAAATCCGCCTAAAAAGGCCCCATTTTGGCCGCTCTTTTGGCTCCCCTGAGGCAGATAAGGAGGCGGTGATGTCACAACGGGCCGCTGCCGGGCCGGCCGGTCACTCACCTCAAAGAACTCGTCGTAATGTTCCTGCATTTCCACATCGCTCACGGCACCTGCGAAACGGCAACGACAGACGGTGAAGGACGAGCTGGACGGACGTTAAGCGTCAGGAGACTTCAAAAAAAGTAAACCACACGGCGCTTTGAAGAAGTATTCACACCCGACAAACCCTTTGGGCTTCGTTACGTTACAACCGCACGAAAGTATCCCAAATGTCAAAAGGTTTGTGGTTGGAATGTGGCAAACTGGGGGTGTAAATACCTTCTCAAAACACTGTAGGAACATTTGGAAATAGGGATGGTATATAAATTTGAAGCTAAATGTCACAGAAGCAGTCAAAACAGAGTTTCTCCCTCCCATTTTTCAGCTTGTTTGGTGTTTAACTTTAAACTGACTTCAGCCAAACTCTGACCTTTTTTTTTTCCTTTCTTGTTGCTGAACTATTTGCATAACTGTGTCATAACACAGACACACTGATAACACTTTCTTCATGACAAGCAGGCCGAGGAAACATGCAAAACAGCATGAGGCCCGTGCATCTAGCCTAAAAGACACATCTCTGACTTCTACACTGTGCCAGTTTGGTTCGGGGAGGAGTAATAAAATGAATTCAGTGCAGTCGGTGCTGGAGGGTCCTGTGGATAAAGATAGAACTTACAGTGGAAACCATCAGCGGACTGGGCAGTTTTGAAGGTTATGAAGGTAAATGTTCAAGAGGGAAATGGTCTGAAATACAAAACATAAGCTTCTGTGATAAAAATCCAACCAAATACGAAGCTGGGGAGGGAAAAGAACGTTATTAGATGTGTTTCGCTAAAACGGCTGCGAGCGATTGGTCGAGAGAGGAAGCTGCATTTAACAAGAGCATTTAGCAAATGCTTTCCTGATATTTAGCATTTATGTCTGAAGCAACATTTTAAACATACAGATTGTCTCACTGAGAAAAACCAGTTAAGCAACCAGAATGACTGGCCTGACTGGGACAGAACCAGGCACAAAAGGCTCACCAGTGACCAGTGTTGAGAGAGCAGAGAAAGACCAGAACATCTGGAATGATGTTCTTCGGAAAGATGGGAATAAAGTCATTAGGACGCAAGAAAAGAGGACATGCTTGAAAAGAAAAGAACCTCACAGCAGCTATAAAGCACGGAAGTGGAAGTGTCATGGTTTGGGAAAGCAATCATGGAACCCATCAAGCATTCTATCATGTATCAGAGGTTGTTTTTATTATTATTATTATTATTATTAGACTAGCAGTAAAAAACATGAAGGTGAACTCCATCAAAGATGGGCTGAAGTTAAGAAATAGAAAGCTCTGGTCTAGTCAAAGTCCAGATTTAATAGGAGAAGCTTTAAGATAACATAAGATGATGCAAGAAACATCTCAAACATTAAAGTGAGGAGGGGAGCCATCCTCCTTAGAGCGATGCTACAGACCGGTGGACGGATAACAGGAGTTAGTTTAACTACGCCAGGTGAAGAATGCACTCACTCTTTCCTCAGCGAGAAAAATAGTAGTTAAATTAAAATATTTACTATATTTCTTGCAGTATTTCCTCAAATACGCATCTGAAGAAAATTGAAGGTTTTGAGCAGCAGACTTTTAGTCAATAAAGTGTCTTATCTTTATCGCATGACTGTGGCTTTAAGTTTTGCTGCTTGTGTTCAGGCCTGAGGGGGGACAGACGTTTCCAGGGCTGGGAACGGCGGCGGGTTCCTCCTGCTGACTACGCTGGGATCCAACAACAAACTCCAACTCTCACAGTAAAGTCACACTTACTGGTTGTTTAACAGTTTCCCTCAGTAACTGTATGTTTAAAAAAAAAAAAAAAAAAAAACTAAACTAAAATGGGGAGGCAACATTTTTTAAAACTTTATTTTTCAGTTAGTTGGTGGCTACTTTCAATAATCAAGAGTTTTCTTTTGATATCTTTTACCCTTTAAAACACAAAAACAATGTATTTGCCACTAATTCGTGAGGAATTTTACCTAAATGCAGACAGTACTTTGGTATTATTCAGAACATTTACTATTTCCACTCGCCTCAAGATTGATTATTAGGGCTGATTTATTTTCATATTAATATTTAACACCTACCTGTATGAGGCGGTCTGTTTCTGTTTACGGCACACAGTCCCACCTCATGTTTCTACGTATTCCAAGCTAATCAGCTCTACCTGGAAGTGCTGTTTGCTTTTATACCCTAGTTGACATTTGTTCATATCTCTGAGTCACACGAAGTCTTACAGATACATACTTGTCTACTTTAAGCCACTGAATGAAGACTGAGTGTTTGGTTAGGGGTTAGCTAGCTAACAGGACAAGAGAAGAACCTCTGAAGTGTTTTTGGAAAAACGTGTCTGACTTACAGCGAGAGGCGTCGGCAGTCTGAGCGCTGTTCTGAGGATTACGGTAGATGTTCTGGATCAAGATGGTCTACACAGCAGACAAACGACAATAAATCTGGTGAAACTGGACTAATAGCTTTCGAGTGTTGCACTTTTTTGAGATTCAAAAGACAGAACATTTCAAAACAGAAGTGTACATAGGCTTATTCTGTCACTGTCTTAAGTTGAATTAGAGATAATGTCTCTTGATTCAGGTCTGTTAGAATTACCAAAATTATTTTTATTTGTCAAATGTCACAACAACAAAATTCTGCATGTAAACTTCTGATTTTGAAGAAATTCGTTAATAAGTCTCAGACATATTCTCTCATTCTTGTGACATTTAACTGACTGAAAACAAGAAGTTTGGTCTGATTTAATCTCAGGAAGAGAGAAAAAAGTGTTTGTGTCTTTTTATTCCGTGTATGTAAACTTCTGGTTTGGATGAGGCACACGGGAAATCGTAGCTGGACAGCTGTAGTTCAGGAAGCTGTTGACCGATTGGTAGTTTTAGAGATATAAAATCATTTGGAAGGCAGAAACCTACCTGGCTGAAGGTTGGTTTATTGTGCAATCTCGAGCATCGGTCTCCATGTCTGCAGGCTCCAATTTTGAAATAGAAGGAACAATTTACTCTGGAAGGGAAGTTAACATTATTTGTTTATTATCGACTCGGGAACCGCTGCTAATTTGTTAAGCAAAAGTAACATAATGACAAATTAAAATCTCATGTCTTAAGGTTATCACATGCACAGACTGATCTGTGTAAAGGTTTTGCTACATTTGGCTTTGCTGAGCCATGTGTGACTCCTGTGTCTCCTTTCTCTAATCAGTAACCAACTAGAATAATAAGCATACATACAGTAACTTCAGCAACAAGTTGTGCTGGGTGACAGAAGATACCACAAAAAATCACATCTAACTCACACAATGAGTGTAACATGTTGAAATGTAATGTTATCATTAGAGTAATAATAACAATAAACATCTAAAAAGAAGAATATATATTTACGTTTTGGGAGACAAAATGCTGCTTCTTCTCCACACTGTTAGATACACGAATGCACCTTTCTTAGCCTTACACCTTACCTTCAAGTGACTAAACAGTGTCTCTATGTGTATGCAGTTCTTGATAACTTTAAATAATTTGATCTCAATAAAAAATGAAAAAGCAGCTTATATTTGTACCCCAGTGCTCTCCAAATCAATACAACCAAGTAATCTGCTCTGACCTGCTAACTAGCAAGCTAAGGGTTACTGGGTTTTAGTTAACTGTGCTTCAGGCTTCAAGTGCAGGTAAACAAACAATAAAAGCAGCGAAAATTCTATAAATGTGTTAATTCCTTAATATTTTGTCATAAACCAACAGGAAACAGAAGATTTATGTTCTGACTACATGAGTTTCATTCAATGCGGTAGGTCTCTGTTAGCTTCCCCTCGCTAACGATAGCTTCAGCGGGAGTTCCAGCGAAGCTAAAAGACCTAAATAACTTGCTAGTAATGAAAAATAAATCTGTAGCAAAAAGACTTTGCATAAAAGTCTCAGTTATTGCGTCAATCTGGACCAACATTGAATAAAACTTACTTGTCTTTCTCTGTGCCGAAGATGGACGCCAGATACTCCGCCATTTTCACCCCGTCTAAGACGTTGTGGAATGCGTCATCACGCAAAACGAGGGACGCCTGCGCTCAAACGCTGTGGAGGTGACCATGACAACATGTACATTAGCTTTAATGACCGCTTAGGGGCGCTGTTTCCCCAATAAGGGCTCTAAAAACACCTTAACACGCACTTTTTTCATTGTATGCCTATAAATTTGAATATTTTAATTAATCTCCAGAGATTTTTCTTCTTGCAAAAACTTCATTACTCTTAAGACTCGCCTTTTCCCCCTCCTTATATTAAAAGTACATGTTCAGAGTCTTGGATATACAGAAGAGAGGGGAAAACCAGAAAATGAGTACATTTTTATTTCAAATGAAAACTGTAGAACCTTACATTAAAAAAGTAAAATTAATAACAACCAAAAATATGATGCATAAAACCCCAAAAATAATAATATGGGGAAAAAAACAGCTGACAGCTGACTATTCACTTTGGTCTATCTTGTTTGCATCTACTTGGCAATTATGAAAATAATCTAAAAATCTTATGCTAAAAACATCAATAAATAATCAAGTCTAGTTTTTTGTTCTTATAATATTAAACCAACACAAAATAGTTCTTCAAAATCTCATTATAGCTGATTCACAAGGAGATAAGTGTTCATGTGGTGACAGTGTTGACCCAATAAAAGCCACCAAAAAACCATCAACACAGTGGGCATTGAGCCCATTAAAGAGGCTGTGGGGTCCCCATCTGCTCATCAGAACACCTTACAACCTCCACCGAAACCACAGGCGCTCTGCAAGAGGTCGCGCAGCGCTGCAGGAGATGCACATGGCGGAGATTAAAGAAGAGGAGAAAGGAGAGGAAGTCAGCTTGAAGATAGCAAACCACAGAGACAGTCAAGAAGTTATGAAGGCGGCGTCAAGGTGCACAGACTGAAAGACGCCTCGGAAACGACAGCAAGGTCTGTGAGAATGATGAAGATTTTGGCTCAGTTCGAGATGTCTGCCGCAGCTGGATGAGAAGGGGAAGCCCTGGCCTGAGACGCCTCGCTGAGTCGGACCTGCAGAAATTGCAGAAGTGAGAGCACTCACTGCCTGATTCTCACCTCAAAAACTATATTCCTGTCTACTTTCGAGGGGAAGAAGTACTGTACGTTACAGGGCGTGTGTGCGGCAGCCAAAGAGGAAGCAGCTCTGGCTGTTTTGATTAACAAATTAATGATGCTTTCGGAGGAAGATTTCTCAGTTGAGCTTGATGTGACCGGATAGTAACGAGCGAAGAGATCATGAGGCTTGAGCACCATTGGATTGTTCTGATTTGGTCCATTTGGACCGTCCAGTTCCTCACCACTGAGGCTGACGGTAAGTGAACATGTTTCCTTAGCTTTTGTAACCACAGAGACCGAGCAGATGGTTTTTGTGTAGACAAATCCAGAGGGCAGAGGTCACAGCGAGATCTGACCATCAGTGAAAATAACTGACATGTCACACCTGGAGGTCAGATTAAATAAGTTCAAAGCTCCTGATGATTTTGAGGGACCGTTAGCAAACATCGATTGTATATTTTGTAGAAATGTCGGTTCTCTTGGTAAATGTGAAACTCTTATTTCATTTTAGATTTTGAAAAATTATTTTCTTTCGTTTTGCTTCAACGGTACATGTGATCAGGACACCATGGAAGAGTTTAAAAATCACAATAGCAAATTGAGTTAAAGAGGAAAAAAACAAACAACATAATTTAGATGTTCCATTTTTTACTCACCAATCAATCAAGTTTATTTTTATGGCACAAGGCAGTTCAAAGTGCCATACATCTTGAAAACATAAAAAAAAAAAAAACATCATCAAAAGTTGTAAAAATAAAGTGCCATTGTTAAAATAATAAATACACATCAAATACATTGGTCAATGTTCAATTTAGAGATGCTTTAAGGTTCAAAAACCACTCTAACTGGAATGCTGACCAATAGAAACAAAACTAAAACTACAATAACGTAGCAACCATATTTCAATAATATGCTGTCAGACCGCTGTATTGTAATGGTTAGACAAGCAAAATTTTTAATGAAAAGTTGCTATTTGATTTAAAGCCTATTTTCCCCAGGTTGTAATTTTTTTTAACTGTGATGTTATTTGTGGAAACATAATTTATTGGCTGAAACTGTATCTTTTTTTCTTCATTTAAAAGCCGCATCATGTTTTCTGAAATGTTCCGACATATCAATAGCACAAAGAATTTTCTATTTTAACATTTTGATTTTCTCATTTTCAATCAATAGTTTGAATATTTAGAAACAAAACAACATATTTTTACAGAAATTTTGCATTTTCAGAAACAGCTGGATAGAATAAAATCATAACTAAGTGTAGTGGTTGATAGAGTTTGAGAAAAAAAAAAAGAAGTGGAGGAAGAGTTGCTCATTTCCAGTCAGGTCAAACTTTAAAAAATAGTTTATGAAACAAAGAAATTTTTTTATGAGAATTAAAAAAAAACTATCTTGAGATTTAATAAAGATGCAAAAAAGTACCATAAGAATGTTAATGCTTAAAATTTGTCAACATATAGCTGCCAGTTGTTGGATCAACAGAAGAGAAACTGTTTATTATACAAGAGGCTGAAGTCTTTATGTAAAACAACATCACTCACCACTAACTATTTGAGCAACTGTTTAAAAAAAGAACTAGTTTATATTAACTGTGCTTCAAAGAAACAGAGAGACATACCTGTAAGTGTGTAAAAATTGACATGAGGTTGAATGACGAAAAAGGAGAAAAGATAAAACCTTTTTAGAGTGCACTTTAGAGAGCCTGTTAACACTCATACTTGTTAAATTGATTACTTGATTAGACAGAAGTCAGTTTTAGATTGAACAGAAACCAAATAGTTCTTCTACTTTAGCAAAAGGATGTTCCTGGTTTACGTGGGCAGTTTGTGAGAAGTTCATTCAAAGCTTATGGATAATTAGATACAGAAAACATCAAGTTACTTGTTATCTTATGTATAATGTCTTTTCTTCCTTTAGGTGACGAATGCACAACAGAACTACAAGTTCGTCGGAACACGGCTTATAAAGCGAATCTTGGAAAAGAACTCAGGATTCAATGTCCAGTTATGTTCTGCAACAATTCACCACCAACAATCTGCTGGTATAAAGTTGAGAAAGAAAATATTTGTCTCAATGACAACAATACCAATCACATCAAGGCAGAATGGAAAATAACAAATTCGTCAACAGGGATATTCTACTTGTTGTTTCAAAGCATCGTCATCAGTGATTCAGGTGAATATCAGTGTAAAAGTGGAGGCAGTAGGAGTCATATCATCTACATCAGTGTTTATGGTGAGTGATTTTTCAGTTATATCGTTTATATATTGAGTAACATTAGCTAGCTTTACATTTGTATACATACATGTATATTCCCTTATTTACAAGATTATAACTCTGGTTCTACAGATATGGGCACAAACGACACACATAAACCAAAAACCAATAACACAAGTAAGAAAAAGTTCATATCTGTATCCTGATTTTGTACATATGCATTGCTACTTCATGCTTGTTTAATTTTATTTTGCACATGTAAGCAAATATTTTTTTTAGCACCGTACATCTTCATAGATTATGAATAGATATAAATGGCTACATCTTACAGATAATTTAGTTCACTTGTAAGATATCTTCATAAAACTTTGTATTACCCGAAAAATAATTTAAGTCAACGAGCTAGCGGTTTAAGACGCTAGTTCTGCTCCCCCTGTTTATTGTACTGTCGCTATGTGCTACACGTAATAATATTTCACAGACATAAATTCGCTTCTGCTCCCCCCGAATGAACTCTCAGACAGAATGTCTGCTTAAAGTTGCAACATGTAACTATACTATTTGGTTCTGACTCCTGTTAGGGCAATTTAAGTCTCATAAAACATGAGACCAGTGATCAAACCAAATTAACTATAGCAGTAAGGCATACAGTGGAGTAATATGAACTATATGTCACCTATCTCCCAGAAAAGTACTTTAAATCCTAGTTATTAAAGTGAATAGGAAACGTCTCCCTGACAGTTATGATAGGCACTAAATGTCTCATGGCAGAAGGAGCCAAACCAGAATTGTCAAAAAAGGAAAGGACTGAAAAGACAAGCATTTGTTTTACTGAATTTGTATTTGAAAAATACACTTTTAAGTTGGACAATTTATCATTATTTTTTGTTTTATCTTGTTCTTTTTTTGTCTTCCTGCAGACGACCAATCCGAAACTGAATCACCAGATACATTTTTGTTGTATATGTACTCTGCCGCTGGGATCGGTTCCTTTGTTATCATAGTGATTATTATTTCTGTGATATGCATCCGAGGGTGTAAAGGTGAGAATTCTTTACTAATTTTATTAACATCAACTTGTAATTGCTATGTGAAATACTCCGTCACTGCCACTGCATTTAACAAACTGTTTATCTTGCAGGGAAGTCAAGGAAAGAGAAACAAAAAGAAAATCAGGTAAGTCATGCTGCCTTTCAGGAGAATAGCCTCTTCACCAAATGTTTATGCCTTCAAAATTTTGACTTTATTTAAAAATTTTATTTCTACTATTTTTACTTTTTTATTCCTAAAGTACATGGAGATGCCCTTGGGTGAGCGAATCATCCCAAACGCCATTGGGATCCAGCACTCACCAAGAGGAAGCCCCAACCCGCTGCCACCTCGCAGGCCCAGCGGGAGAAAAACCACAGGACAACCTGCAGAGCCGACGCCATCGAGAGACAACCAGCCGCCTCACGGCCAGAGGACACGAGACAGAAACAGGAATGGGGCGCAGGCGGAGGAAGCAGGTTCTGTTGTGTATGCTGCTCTCAACCATGCACCCCCACAGAGGGAGGCTCCCCGGCCACAGTGGCAGATAGAGGAGACAGAGTATGCAGCTATACGTTTGGTTTGAAGACTGAGAGTCTGCTGGAATAAATCACACTAGAGGAACGAAGTTTGAATCTGGATCTTCCTCTCCAGAGGAGCACAGGAGGGATTCCTCACAGCAAGGATTCTGGAATCAAACAATTCAAATCATGACTTCCTTTACCTTTTGGAAACACTGCTCTTACAACAGAACATGCTGACGAATTTGCTCAAGCATGATTCGTCATCGGCATCACAAACTGGATGTGTGGTTTCTACTGTTCTGTTTGGGATGGAAAATGTTCCAGCTGAAATCAAGAACCTCAGCGTCACTGCAGGTGGTAGCCTACGGAGTGAAAAGCACGTTTCACATCCTTCATATAAAACCAAACTGAAATGAACCATGTATCTTTTTTTTATGATTGTTTACCAAAAGGAATTCAACATTTGTCTCATTTTCTTCAGTCTGCACTTTGTTTAAAGACCCTTTTTCTGCACTTGGTGCTTTACAAGAAGTACACCACAATGGCTAAATGAGATGAATAAGTAGGTTATCCCACCGGTTCAGGCGCAAGAACACTGATACAGAAATCAGTCAGCGTTTCCTCACCAACTCAGTCCACAGAAAATGTCTGAACAACCACAGTAGAGTTGCTGGCGCTAGCAAACCTAAGCCGCTTAGCTAAATACACGCTAGCTAGTTGGCACCACAGCATAATAAAGAGCTAAAAGAGACTAAAACCTTATTTTGTAATCATGTCTAATTTGCTTTAAGACAATTTTATTATCTTTTTGTCTTCCTCCATCAGTGGCTTGAGACCTAAAAAGGTACGCTATTCTCTGTCGTTAGCGTGTTGCAAACACAAAGCTAAAAGACACCAAACACCAAAAAGTTACCACATTGTTATTTGTGTTTCAAGAACAGCCATAGGTCGTCATATTTTACTTCCTTAAACTGGAAATGTTGAGTCACATGTGAGCTACAAGACACGTTTCGGAAATAATTGATATTCAGCAGCTAGCTTGAATGAGAACTAGAAAAAACAGTGATTTGACTAATTATATCAGGCAGGTAGATAAAAGAAAAGATAAAAATGTGAAAATATCTGAGCCCCTTTATGCCATAAGGCATAAATGTGATATATTCACATTCAAATTCAAAAATTTCTTATTGATCCCAAAGGGAAATTAAATTAAATATGTTAATGCATTAGGTGCTGGTCAATTCAAACTTTTGCATTAATTACTTTTGCAGGTAATTTTGTTCAGGTTTAAAAGGATCTGTCTACCACAGGATTATGTTATTTCAATCAATAATCTAATACTACAGCGTAAACTCAAAATTATCCGTACAATATCATATACAATATCATCTACAATTTATAAAAACGCTTAGTGAATTAAACTGATACACACTGGTAAAGTACATGGGTGCAAAATTGTGGAAATAGGCAGGAATACAATGTAAATTAAAGACAGATTGGCAAAACGGTGAGTTGATCTGGAAACTTCTTAACTGGCAAAATTATAAATAAAATGAGGTTTATTTTATATTAACATTGTAATAGTCAGTTTACAAAAGTTCCGACAGAAACATCAAACTCGTATTTTCGTCTTCAATGAATGTATGTTTTTCTTGCTCTGCTACGAGGTACAAGTACAGGCGTTATATGGATTCTCTCCTCAAATATGAAACTTTGTTTTTTGTGTGACAATCAAACAGTGACTCAGATCTTTGACAATAAAGAATGCAATTACAAACTGAGCCTGTAAACTATAATGTGTGATGTAAACAGGGGAAGCAAACAAAACTGTTGTTGTTCTTTTGAATGTTTTGCACGTATTCGAGTAATAACTGATTTTATTGCATGTGCATGACTTGAAATCACTGTTTGGAACAATTTCAGTCATTTCTGGTACTGTAGCCTCGGACGATATCAGATGAGTCATTTTTTGGCTTTCACTGTGACTGAACATTTTATTCTGATTACTGATTGTGATTCCTTGAAAAGGTAGAATGTAATCCAAATCACTGTGTGCAATGAAATAATGCTTATCTAAAAAAAAAAATCTGGATTTAATTTTGTGGATTTGACTCTTTTTTTTTTGTGGTAATTATGAGTATTTCCCTTACAGAAAATCCCCAACACAGATTAACTGAAGTTAAACGTGTGGAGAAAAAAGAGGTCTCTTCCTGTAATGACATCAAAGCTGGTAGATTCACATTTACTGGAGGAACTGAGCAGAAACCGTCTACCCAAAGACCCCCGTAATCAACAACAGGAAGTAAAGCCAACCACATGCGACTTTCTGTAAAATTCAGAACGCAGCCAGGCTTTACTGAAGGGGATCATTTCTCAGGTGCCCGACATGAAACTTTTCAGCTATAAAGTCCTTTTTTATGTTTTGATCCTAGTGGTACTCGGAGGCACACAGGATGACAACAGTAAGTTATTATTACTACAAAAATCTGTCGATGTTATTTTTTTAAATATATATTACAAAAACATTCATTTTGACTTTCTCTGTGTAAATATTTGAGAAAAGTAGACATCAAGAAAGAACAACTTGTACCTTAAAATATTACAGAGAAAGATTTTCATAACGCCATACTTATATATTGTATAATATACAGACATATTTCAGGCTACGTAGCAGTTTTTAGTTTGTATTTTCCATTTTTGTTTACTTTTTCTTCCTTAATTTGCATAAAATGAGAAATATCATGAAAAATAAAGGGCAAAAGCAAATGGAAATCTGCTTTTCTGACTTTCTGAAGCAAAACGAATGTGAAAAGCACCAAAAATTGCTCAACTTAAAGAATCAGTTCAGCCTGGAAATTCCTAAATATTAAATGTTTCCAACTTTATTAATATTGCTAACACTTAATATTCTAGTTACGCTAATTTTAAGCCGTTTAATTCATGTTTTAAGTGGCAAAAACTTGAAACCACAGGATGCGCTGTGGGTTTCTGCAGTGTGTTTGACCTCAATTTGGTGGACACAGCTGCTGCATCGCAGGCGCCTACATCTGTTTCAGATACCTCACTGTTAATACTGTGGTTGAAGAAGCAGCCGGTCATGTGTAATCTTTTATGATTTGGCCTTTTCCTGAAAACTCCAAAACAAAAATAAAAGCGCAACCAATAACTAGAGACTTTTGTTAAAGTAACAGAAGTCAAAACTTCTCATCTCTTGACATTTTTGCTCATTCTTCCCAAAATACTTTGAGGGGGGTCAGGTTGAACGGAGAACATCTGTAAACATGAAGTCTTAACAAAAATTTTCGATTGACTTTATGTCTGGGCTTTGACTGGGCCATTCTAAGTCATGAATGTGTTTGGAGCTGGTCCAGCTCTACTTTTCAGCTTCTATAGCAGTTTTTTCTCCAGGGCTGATCGGTATGTGGCTCCATCAACCTTCCAATCAAACCTAATCAGTTTCCCTGATGATGTTTAAGAGGGACATCCCACAGCCTGATGCTGCTCCTACCAAATGAATGATGTGTAGTGTAAGGTTTCCTTTCAAATTCAGTGTAGGTTTTGTCTATCATGTGGAAATGGGACTTTTTTTTTTTGTTTTACCTCAGGGTATCAGGTTACAGAGAGCTAAACAAGAATGCGCGCCACACTTTTCAGACTGAAACACATCTGAACACATGCAGTGTTTTCCTTCCTTCTTAAAATTGTTTACTTTCTTCTCTTTTCTTGCAGAGAAGCTGACCAATCTGGACATGTTCAAACATTTCATGTTCCGCATTATGGTCATTAAGATTTTTGTCACCATTGTCTTACTTACATACTTCCTGAAATCCCGTCCTGTGATCACAGGTAGGAGTCTAGATCTAAAAATACAGGTGGCTGATTATCATGATCTGAGAGCTGTAATTCATTGAACTTTGTATCCGTTCTGCAGAAAAAGGCCAGAGAAGTGAGGATTATGGTTCTTCCCATCACATCTATGAAAATGAACTGAGTAGAACTGAACTGAACTCGTAGAGCTTTTATAGAACAACTGCTTGCTTTTGTGTTCTTGAACTACTGTAAGGCAAACTGCAAAGATGTGAAAGTGAAAGTGTGAGGCAGCTTTTGTTTACGATACAAAGAATAGTGAGACAGAGGACAGGTAATAGTCATGTTTCCTGTACAGGTAACACATCTGCACACATCCTGTATAAAGTTTACGTTCAAGAGGGACTGTCTAGACTACAGAGTACTGTGTTCTCATCTTCCTGTCTTTTATTTATTTATGATTAAATAAGCTTCTCTTCTTAGGTAAATGTATGTTTTGAAAGGAGACTAACTTCACCCGTCATAACTGTTTTTATTGTACCCAAAGTATTAGTTGTACATTCTGAAAATTTTGAAATAGACAGCCATATTGTGACTTATCATTTGTATTTGTGTTTCACAAAGACTTATTCACGATTAGAGTCTCAGATTGACATAATCTGTGTGTTTTTAATGAATAAATTTGATTAATCTTATATATAAGTCTGCTGTGTTTGTGTAATTTCTCTGACATTTAGTGACTTGCAGTGTTTGCAGAGAAATTGCATCTAAATGACTTCATTGTAGAAAGGAATCAGTCAGGGGAAGAGCACAAAAAACTCCACTGCAATATGTACAATATATATCATTAGCAAGCAGTATTTTGACCATAAAAACTGACATAAAACAGGAACATTTTAGTTTGATTTGCTGTAGCATCGTGTATGTACATTTCTGGTTTTAACTGTTCGCCGCACTAACGGTGGAAAAAGTTATGAACATAACGGTTTCATTCTTTATGTCACAAAAGCCTGAACTTTAACTAGCTTTAAATTTTTCTTTTATATCCACAGCTGAAATTGTATGAACTTGAATTTAAATCATTGGTTTTCTTTGGTTCTTTTTTCTAGTAGTACAATGAGCAATGGTGGAAACAAATGTTTCTTCTTGTATCGACTTCATCAAAACTATTAGCATTTGCAGGAGGGTCTACAGAACCCCCATAATCGCAAACAGGAAGTAAATCAACCGCATCTGTTGTGGTGTTAAACTCAGTACATACAGTAGCTGAACAAAAGTGGACGCTTCATCAAACTACCAACATGATGTCTTACAGCTTTAAAATCCTTTTTTATGCCCTGATCTCTGCCAGTCTGATGGTTCCTCTTGATGCTGATGGTAAGTTTCATTAACTATTAAACTAAGATATAATAGATATTAGTCGGCGATGAAGATTCAGTCGAAATCATTTCTTTTTTTTTTTTTTGCTTAAATGCCAAAATAAATATTGGTAGAAACTAGATAAAATGTAACACAGCTAAGGTTAATGTGACATATTAATAAAACATACCAAAAAACTTTTTCACTAAACTTTTTCACATCACCAGTACTTTTACAGTTCCGCAGTTGACAAGATGACGCATAGACTAAATAATGCAGCCTTTGAAACTTGACTTGTATAACTAAAACAACAAGACATGGAGCTGGACGTCTTTAATTCTGTTTTGCCAAGCTAAACTAGTAATATCTATTTTTATTATATATTTTTTAAAAATATATAGGATTAAGAGATATTTCACATAAAGCTACTGTCACGCTGTTTCCTGTCTTGCCATATTTGGCGATGTGTTGAAGAAAGCGTTTGGTGAGTCTAAACATCAGGAAATGAAGTGGATTTTGTGGAAAATTAAGTTCTACCGCGTCTTTAAAGCATGTTTGTTACTTTTGATGTGCTTCTGTTCCAATGTGGATATTAACGTCAACTGTTTTACAATGTGACAGAATCAAGTGTGTTATTTGCATTGTGACAAACTAAGCAATATTTATCTTGCTGTAAGTTAAATTATTACTAACAAACTATTTAATTATGCTACAACTAAATAGCAAATAAGTTAAATAGTAATTAAATTACAGCATTACTGAACTGTTGTAATTTAATTATAACATAGGTTTTAATTCCTGTTTTCAGCATCCAGCTTGGTGATGTGTGTGGAGCAGGTTTAGGTTGAGTATGAACCTTATGATTGGATAATTGCTGCAATCTTTGCAGCACAGATGCATTGAATGGGTAGCAGTGTTGCAAACGTGTGTTTTACTTGGTCAGTGAAAGTGATGGTGCTCATTTAGAAATATTTTGATATCGCCAAAGAACTTTGGTACAGGCAGACATAGCTAGTGATTCAAATATCTCTGCTGCAGAGGCAAATAGGTGGTAGATGGCATTGGAGCGTTATTTTCTCATGGCTTCCAACAACATTCACATGAAAGGAGTTCATGAGTTTCTTACGTCCTCTTACTCCTTTTCAAGCATGTTGAGATTATTGTAGTTCAAAAATATGTGTCTTTTGCATTCCTTGTTCATGTGTGTGACTTTATACTTCTATCAGGTTCAGAATAAAAGGCTCCTGAAAAATTGTTAGCTAAAACTTGTGAAGAATAATTTATAGCTCTCAATAAAAATATGTTTTTTTAGCATGTTGGACATGAAAAGTCCAAAACTCTAAGTACTTTAATCAAAATAGCTGCATTTTAAACATTTAATAAGCAGATTTTCACTTTTTTGAAATGATTATTTCCATTTTTCTGCACAAGTCAAAACTCATCTAGTGTCCTGGTTTTTCAACGATTTTTCGAGTCAAATTTAATTAATCAAACTGCATTATTGTAAAATGCACCTTAAATTTTTACCTTTATAGTGTAAATAAGGCAGCCAAAAAAAGCACGCAGGTATGACATTTTAATGTCTGGTTCTTTCCTGATGCAGATGACGAATGCACTCCAGAACTACAAGTTCGTCGCAACACGACTTATAAAGCGAATCTTGGAGAAAAACTCAGGATTCAATGTCCAGTTAAGCTCTGCAACAATTTACTACCAACAATGTGCTGGTCTAAAGTTGAGGAAAAAAATATTTGTCTCAATGACAACAATACCAATCGCATCAAGACAGAATGGAAAAGATCAAATCTGTCGAAAGGGATATTCTACTTGTTGGTTCAAAGCATCGTCATCAGTGATTCAGGTGGATATCAGTGTAAAGGTGGAAGCAGTATCAGTCATGTCATCTACGTCACTGTTTATGGTGAGTGATTTTTCAATTAACTCATTTCAAATAAGGCTACAATAATCATTGATGAAAGCAGTTATATATATACATACATGTATATCTAATTATAAGATTATGTTTTATTCTACAGAGACTAATGAGGACACAAACACAGAGAAAACAACGACCACTGTCACAAGTAAAAAGTTTAGCTTTCTATCATCATTTTGGCTTTGCTAATTCATTGTTTCCTACTTCTATTTTGTAAATGTAACCAAACCATTTCATAGCAATGTACATTTTCTTAGATTAGAAAGAGGAGTGAAAAGACAAGCATTTATATTTGAAAATGTTTCTCTTTTTAAGTTGGAGGAATAAACACTATTTTTTATCATATTTTATTTTGTCTCCCTGTAGATAACCAACCCATAACTGAACCAGCAGACACATTTTTGATCTCTATGTACTCCACTGCTGGTATTGGTTCCTTTGTCATCATAGTGATTATTATTTCTATAAAATGCATGCATGGGTGTAAAGGTGAGATATTTTAATTCTTTTTTCTTTTCACACCAACTTGTAATTGGTGGGTTAAATACTCTCTAACCATCACTGCAACTGTTTATCCTGCAGGAAAATCAAAGACAGATGCCACAGGGTTTCAGTTCTCACCCAGAGGAAACCCAACACAGGGGAATGGAAAGCAGGCGGAGGAACTCAGTTCTGTTGCGTACATGGTCTGTCAGGAAGGGAAGCTCCCCGGTCGCTGAGGCAGATAGAGGAGACATAGCTATACGTTTGGTTTAATGACTGAATATCTGCTGGAATAAATGAATGATGTAGCATTTGTAAACATAAGGTTTATGTCTCGACTTTGACTGGTCCATTCAAACTCATGAATATGCTTTGATCTAAACTGTTCCTGCTCTGGTTGCTTACTTAAAGTTGTTATCCTTCTGGAAGGAGAACCTCCACTTCAGCCTCAAGTCTTTTTCAACCTATATGTAATCTCTGTTTGTCTTCATTAATAAACTTTATTTTTCTTTAATATAAATCTGCTGTCTTTGTATCAAAATGTTTTGCATTAAAACAATTTCATTGCAGAAAGGTATCAGTCAGGAGAAGAGCATAAAAACATCCACTGCAATATGTAAAGTGGTACCAAGAAATTTTTGATTTATTTTCTGATTACAATGTCTTATACAAATATTTCAGATCATCAAAGGGTCTGCAAATGGACATCCAAGGAGACATTTTTGCCCTCAGTTTATCTAAACAAAACTAACTTAGAGTCACAAACGTTATATGGGTTTAAGAAAGAGATAATGACAGAAAATATGTTCAAATTTACAAAGAACCTCTATTTGTTTCTATTTTTAGGCTTTAAACTATAGAAAAACATCAAACATAAACAGGATGGATACATTTTCTTCAATGAGATAGTGATTTAATTGAAAACTGTGTAATAAAATAAACAGTTTCCAACCTATGAGAAGAAAACTAGATCTATAAAAACACTATTGGTACTTTTAATGTCATTCAATTGTGGAAACTAATGCAATTATCACATGAAAATACTGAAAAACTTCCTAAACCTGCATTTGTTTTTATATTAGATTTAAAAAAAATAATTTTAGCCACAGTTACTAAGAGCAACTATTGGTTGTTTTAGGCTAAATAAAATGGGAGCATTAATAGTGAATTATAATGACCACATCAAAGTCTATTAGCATTTGTAAAATTTAGAAAACACACAAGCTTTGATCAAGTGGATTATTTCTGTTGTCCAAAATGGAACTATACAGCCAACTAAGTTGTTCAACATCAAGTATTTTAGCTTATTATTCATAACGAGATTTTGTGTTTTTGTACCAGAGAGATGTTATCTGACCAGAGATCTTTCACATCATGTAGGTTTTCACACTTCCTCAACTTAATAATAGATGTAAAGATCAAACAACGCAGCCTCAAAACATAAACGTTGGTTCTGGTTTAAAAAAAAAAAAAAAAAAAAAAAAACAGAACACTGCAGGTATTTGATAGAAACTTTAAACACTCTGTATGAAAGTAAAAATGTGGGACTGCAATTTTAAAAAGAGTTGTTTAATATTGGGTTAGAGGACATTTATTTACAGTCGTTAACAGACAATAAAGTGATTTATGCAGATCATTCAGTCATGTTTTTGAACTGTTCTGCTTGGTTTCTGCAAAGAGAACCTGGATTTAATGCATCCAGGTTCATCATGAAAGATAGAAACCAATAAACCAGTTTATTCTGACCACTAAAATGTGTAAACTGATATACTAATATAGTCATAAAATAAAAATAAATTCTTCAAGTACAAAAATAGTTACATAATTAAATTCATCCCAAGTTCAAGTTAGCTCTGTTGAAATCTAGTCAAAGTAAATGAACTTGACCATAATGAGTTGATTCTGCAGTGATTTCAGTCAATTTATCCAACATATTTATTCTGTTTCTGCTTCTGTTTAGCAGAAACATGTGTAAATATTTCACATCATCAAACACGTTTTAATAACACAACAGACCAAATAAACAGTCATATTCAATAAATTTAATATCATTGAACATTTTACTGTGCATATAGGTAAGACTTCCAGTGTTTACTTACAGAAATATTAGTGTATAAACAAAAGGCTGCAGAAAAGGTTTTGATAATCTTGACTGACCTAAAACAGTAACTTATTACTCTGATTTACTAACAGACACGACTACATGATGAGCTTTAATGTTTTTTTTTTACTTTTTGTATGTGTTGTGCTTTTATCCACAAGAACAAAATACTTACTATCGATCTAACAACTGCAGAAGCAGAAATGTTTCTTCTTCTAATCGACTATTAAGCCTATTAGCATTTACAGGAGGTTATATGTTGAATATGACCATAATAGCAAACAGGAACTAAACCAACCACAACACAGAAGCTGAACAGAAGTGGATGCTTCAGACGACCAACATGATCTTTTACAGACCTAAAGTCCTTTTTTATGTCCTGATCTCAGTCAGACTCCTTGTGCCTCTAGATGCGGATGGTAAGTTACAATAACTTTTAAAATTAGCCTTGTAAAAATGGCCTTTAGACTGAATTTATCTTGTCAAAGAAGATTCAGTTCAAACGCAGTTTTTGGTTTAAATACCTATGAAATAAACTATATAAAATGCATTCTTTAGCACAATACAGTTAATAACAAAGCGTTTAAAACATATGAAAGGTTTTCAGTATCACATAGAGATTTTTACAGTGCCATAGTTGAATAAGTGATGCGTAGGCCAAATAATGCAGCCCTAACATTTAAAACATAGACGTAAAATTAACAAGATTTGCCACTGGATGCCAGGTCTTTAACTCTATGTCTGATTCTTTCCTGATGCAGACGACGGCTGCACAACGGACACGAAAGTGTGGCGAAACACAGTTTATGATGCGATTCCTGGACAAGAACTCCGGATCGATTGCCCAGTCGTGTTCTGCAGCGAATTACCACCAGCAGTCAACTGGTATAAAATGGATGAGAGACGTGTCCTCATCAGTGTCAGCGATAACAGGCACATTAAGATAGGATGGGAGATGGAGCAACCACTGAGAGGAGTTTCCTATCTTATTTTCCAAAATATTGTCAGAAGTGACTCTGGAGGATATCGGTGTGAAAGTGGAAGCGATGTGAGCCACATGATCAACGTCATTGTTAACGGTGAGTTAGTAGTTTATATATGATCAGAGGTAGTAAAGTCAATGTAGTTTCATTTCTCGAATGCATATGTCGTGTGTTTACAAACTTTTTTTTTTTTTTTTTGCCAAATCTTCAGCTTGACTAGGAAATTGAAATCTATTTACAACTGATTACAACTGATCAAATCTCCATTGATTATTGTTATTATTTTTTTTATTGTTTTATCAGAGAGTGTTGGAGCCTAGACACATTTTTAGCTTTTCAAAATGACTAAGGCTGCTCTCGCATAGGAAGCGGTGGGGCTGTGAACCCCTTATGAAACCGTTCATGGTGGATGTGTTGCTCTACGGCGCAGCGGCGTCTACGTCAACATGGCGCACTTGCAATACTTCCCAAGTGCGCCATGAAACCAAACAACTGGTTTCTAAACGAAAAGTTACTTTTCTTTTTACCGACATTCCAACTTCAATCACGAAAATTAACATGTTTTCAGACGACACTCAGCCCACATCAAAAGCAAAGTTTTCAACTGTGGACGAGTCCAACCTCAGGTTAGAAACTTTAACTTCCTCCTTCTGTTTTGTACTGTTACCAGGTTTATATTTTCCATAAAAAAAATAACATCCTTCACCAGTGAATTGGCAAACAGAAATGCTCTAATGCTAACATAAATGTCCTCTTAACTTGCAGGGAACGACTCTCAGTACATGTGTGGTCATTATGTGTACCTACTTGTTGGAATTGGTGCTTTTCTCATCATAGTGATTTCTATAAGTGTTACGTCACAGATAGTGTTGAAAGGTAGGAGCTTTTAAAGTTTATTTGCAAACATCTAAAGGGTAAAATACATTCCATAAATGCAGAAGAGCTAACAAAAACATGCTAACTGTAACTTTTTATCTATTTTGCAGAAAGGAGCAGGAAGGAAGCTGATTCATGTTCCCACTCTTCTGATCAAAACTATGAAAATGTTTAAGATTAATTTATAATATCAGTGCTGTTAGAGAATTATTATTATAGAGAATTATTATTATTCTCATGAGTTTTGCCATTGTGGCCTATCTTAGCTTGTGAATGTACTTTTCTGTGTGTACTTAATGTACAAAAGTAGTGAAAAAGTGAAAACAAAGTACATTATTGCAAAGATTTTACCCGTTGAAGCTTCCATCCGTGTTAGCATGTCATGACAGTCATGAAACTGTCGTACAGCAACAGTCTTCAGTCAGAGGCATCTTCAGACTTGCTGCAAGACTGACTGCTACTGGAGATATTTCCTTCCCACAGCATCACAATCCACAGCAACTCTTAAAGATACTAGGATGATCTGAGTAACGGCAATATTTCATTTCATTTGGGATAAGTAAGTTATTTTTGAATTGAATTGATCAAATTGTGTTCTCAAATCGCTGTAATTCAAACTTTGACATTTGTTTGATCTGCAGACTGCATGAAAAATTTTGAATGAATTTTGTTCTTTTTCATTTAGCTTGCTTTATTTAAATGAGCAACTTTTAAATCTGGAGACTTTTATGATAAAAAAAAAAGTGTTTCATTTTTCAGGAAAGGAAAATCTGACAATAAAAGCTCCATTTAGTGAGTTCTGGCTCCAGCTGATGTATTTTTGACTTTCTGCTTCCTGATTGATCGAGTTTAGAGTTGCTTAGTAGGTTTTACAGGTTTAGTGGTTTAAGTGAGTAACTAAAGCCTGTTGACATTTAGGTGACAATCAAGAGAAAAAAAGATAAATGGAAAACTTTGAAATACTAGTAAATCATATGTTCAATTTTTTTCCAGGTTGAATCCAGGAAGCAAAACCTTTCAGGTCAGAATGAAACCATCTGCAGTCTCATGAAACACCCAAACCAGAAACAGCCACAAAGAATCATCAGAGAACAATTTTATATGAAAAAATGTGACTAAAGCAAAAACATAAAGTATTATTTAAAAGTAAACAGGAGAGTAAATTGTATGAATAAATTAGATGTTGGTATAAAACTGAGAACTTACTGCTTTTTCTAGAAAAATGACAAAATCTTTCCATAAAACCACATTTGTATTCATAAATAAATCAAAGAGAGCAACTCTTTGATTGAGATCTTAGCCGCAAAGGCAAGATAAAATATCTTTTTCTACTTCATTAAGCAACATCACAGGAAACGTTTTGCAGCCGTGACAAAACCACAGAGCGGAGTCGATTGCAGGTTAGAGAAGCAAGACAGGTTTTTAAAAAGAAAGGTGGAGATTGATAGGAAACGTTGGATGTGCAGTTGCAGGGGCCGCGTGAAACCCGAGGGGAGGATGGGCCGTGGGACGTGTTACCTCTGCGGTTTTGAAAGTGCGAAGAGTTGACGTGAAGCGCCGCGTTACTCATGGCTGCAGTCACACGCTCCCTTTTTTTTTTTCACAACACGTCCCACCCCTGCTTGCAGTCACCCACCAACCACCGTGTCACAGACGCAGGCTGCTGTTAAAACGGCAAAAACAAGGAGGGTTAATACAAATCTTTAATGTCATTTCCTCTGTTACTTAAAGGCTGGAGGTGGGCGGGCCGGGGACAGGGGGGCGGGGGGAAGAAGCACGTCTTAAAATTAATGAAGAAAAACCTGATGAGATCCTGTTAAACGGCAAAGCAAACAGTGCTGCCACCTAGTGGTGAGTTAGCATAAAACTAAGGGGTTTGGTAAAAAAAAAAATAATAGGAGAAAATGTTTCCACTCTGCAGAAAAATGAGGGGAAAATGTAAATAAATAAATCCTCGAACATTTGGGATGATTGGGCTCTATTCCACAATTCCTTTAAGTTTCTTGGTTTCGCCTCAGAAACAGCATGTTATATGGGAGAGCACAAGTTTTCCATTAGGTCAAAGGTCATAAACGTGGGCAGGTCACTCCATAATGTCAATCCTGTTGGTTTGGAAACAAGATGCTGTTTTTTTTTAGGCTCATTTTCTTTCTAAAACAAACATTTCAAGATCATTTCCTCCAGCGTAAAGCAACATGACATTATGTTTTTTTTGACGCATTGTAATAAATCCATATTTAGGCCGGATATAATATGAGAAACATCCACATTCCCAATAGTTTGTCTTCTAATCATTGCAGATGTCACAGGTATCTGCAGGCCTTCTTCGTTCAGCCATTTTGGAGTTTCTTTGATGATTTCGATTTCTGTTTTCTTTCCCATATTTTCTGGTTTCTATTCCGCTCTTCTTTGCCTGCTTCCTCTTCTCTATTTAATATTTTTTAAAAAGTAAGTCATTTTCTGAACACTGTGATAGACAGTCACCAACTTCCACAGAATATGTATTATACATGTTATGATTACCAATCTCAATGTTCCACTTCTAAGGAAAGTAATGACTGATCGAGTTCATGATAAACTACCATTTAACAGCCTGACGAGTTTATAAATAGGGAAATAAGCCTCTTACATAGAGAGGAAAGTGAGTGAAACTAAAATAATTTCTACAAACTATTGCTTTAAACATGACAGATGTCAGTTTATCAACGAAAGAACAATTGCGCCCTTCTCTGGTCTTTGTGAGACATTTGGAACGAACCCCTCCTCACCCCCCCAAAAAAACGTGTTAAAAAATAATTACTCGAACTAAAAGCTGAAAAATACTTAAAACATGTATGTTTCCGAAAGCATAAACTGCAGGAATTATTTGGTAAAGTTCATAATCGGTGTTCTTATTGACAAAAACAATTAATCGTCTTATTTTTTTGACAATTAACGTTTAAATTGAGAACTCAATTTTATTCGCAGCATTAAATAAGAAGGAAAATATCGAACATTGTACCCTGTCAGAAATAAATTACCAATGGGTTAAATTTTCCAGTGTGGTATCTACATCACAGGTGTCATACTGAACATGACTCACGTGTGACTCATTCAATTTCCACGTATACCCCTAATAGAAGGAGTAAAAATTGCCCTTTTTAGCTATTTAAAAGAAAATATTTGCATTTGTAAGAGGGAATGTTTTTAATTCATTTGAGGGTATAATAACCTTATGACTTTCAGAGGATTCGAAAGTGAATACCAGTGGGCTGTGGGTGAAAACGATTCCTCCCGTGTCAGTTCCCCCCCCCCCAGTCGAGCAAACCGCTCACATTCTCCAAGAAATGTTTACATCAGCCAGATTTCTTACTTTTCATAAGACTAAAGAGAAATCTCCATGTGAGCACGTTTGATGGTTAAACTTTTTGGACTTCTGGACAATAAAACAAATCATTCTCAGAAAGATGAAAGATCCTGCCCTTTTTCCAAATTTGAAAAAGTTTCACATAAAAACAAGATTTCATTGAATGTGAGGCATTTGGAAAGTTCAGTACTTTATAGTTGCAGAAAGTAAAATATTCACAGAATTAAATATTTGCCATTGATATGGATTGAAAAACAAACATTTGACAGGAAAACTGTTCCTGTGTGCAGCTCAATGTTCCAAATCACATTTTTGTGACTGGTGTCCTAAAAAATTACAAATGATTGTTTTTGTAAGGCATTCCTGTTTCATGCAGTAATAAGCCATATTGCATTGGTGCAAACCATGAAGAAGAAGAAGAAGACAGGAAGCAGTTGGAGGATCACGACACAGAATGCTTTATAATGACTTTCCACGTGAACAAACGTATTCACGTGTGATTTTATTCAATGGAAACAGCGAAATTGAAAAATTGTGTTTTAACCCTAACCCTATATCGACACAGTTTTACGCACGTCTGTAACGGAAGCGTGGCTAGAGCCACACAGTTACCTAAAACAGAACCAATAGTTCTTGTCATTTTTGTCGTTATCAGAGTAGTACCTGATAGAACTTTAAGTCCATATCGCCCAATCCTAAAGCCACAATAGATAAATAAAGTCAGAGATGGATTCCACAAATGTTTGCAGATGATATTAAGATTTATCAGAAATAGTAAAGGCTCTCCTCTACGTCATCCAAAGACTCAAAATCGAGAAAAATCTTGAAAAAATACAGTTACTTTTCACAGCAAAATTTTATTCATTGCAAGTCTTTTGACTAAGAAGTTTAGTTTTAGTCATGTTAGTTTCTGTACATATCAAGTCACAGAGAAATGCTTTGTCGGGGACATTTCTTTATAACCAAGTAAATTATTTAACTTGAAGCTGAGTTAAAGTTAGATTTTATAATACGCTGATACAAATTAATATATGCAATTTGAAATTTGTACTATGATTTATTTTTTGCTACCAAATAAACAAAAACAAAATCTGAATCATGACGTGCATTACTTCCATATACCAAGTCTGGGTGGTTTTCCAACCCACGCCACTAAAATTAGACCAAAATGTTAATAACTTTCAATCTGTAGGAGTTTTAATTTTACTCTCACCGCTTGTTTGGGGAGAAAGAAATGTGACGAAAACTATGATAAAGCTACAAGGAATTAATCTGCTGAAAGTGGCTAAATTAAACGGATCCAGAGGAGCGTTGGACATTTTGGACAAAACATTCTGAGTCAATTAGGGAAACTTCTGAAGATAAATCACAATAATTTGCAATGTTTAAAAAAAAAAAGTAACAGACACTAAAAGGTAACAAAGCAGCTGCACAACAGTGCTTTAATTCTTTAAAGCTCATCCACAATCACAATGTTTAGAACTATATAAGTGTCATTGTATAAAAATTATAAAAAAAAAAAAAGAGAACATTTATTTTTCTCAGAACATCTACAAAAGTTATTGCTTTAATCTGATTAATATACACTTCATAAATGTCGACGCTGCTCCCTGCAGTTCAGCTCAGTGACTCACAGACACATACAAAACAGAAACACAGACACTTCCTTTAAAAACAAGCGCGCACGTGGAAACAGATCCGCCCTCCGTCTGTCTCACACTCGTACACACAAACAGTGATTCACAGGTTCATCTGCTCGGGAGGCGTTTGGGCGGCATTAACCCCAGAAACACACAGATTACATCTCGACCACCTGTCCCTCCCTCCCCTGGTCCCACATGTAGGAGTTGAAAACCGACAGAGCTGCTGCCGTCCTCTCCGCTCTCAAAATGACTCGCAAAGGCCTGGTTCAACAAAAAGTCACATCCAGCCTCAGACCTTTGGATGCATTTGGGTTTCCAGTTACTCGCAGGTCCAGAACTGGCCCTCCTCTAATCAGCGTACGTCTCCAGGAGCCACTAATAGATGCATTTCGGTGGTGGTGTTGGCGTCCCAAAAGCCACCAGGCTTGAGGGACAATGGCCAGAAGTAGAGCTAGGGTATATTTATCCAGTCAGAACATGAAACAAGGCTAAAGTTAGAACAGAGTTGGATATTTCTGTTTTTCTTCCAACATTTTTCTGTGCGCTGGATGAACCAATCAGGGCTGTTAAAGAACTAGGGCAGTGGCGTCGCTAGTTTATGGTGCAACTAACAGGTTAAACAAATTTCAGAGCATTAGAAGTAAAAATCACATTCAAGACTGTCAGTTTTGACTTGGATGTGTGGCACTTTATAGCTGCAGAGGGTGTTTGTCAAAGGACAAAGAGGAACGACATGACCTGAAACCAAATCGTAAAAAGGTTTTCAAGCCACCGAAGGTCGACTTCTCAGCAGTTTCGTCTCATTTGTAGCATTAAATAATCCTTTCAGTAGAAGTGCTCTTGTCTGCTCCGGCAGTACATTTCCGGTTGGTCGGAGCAGAACAAGCAGCTCCCTCTGCACGGTGCTGAGCAGCTGGGTCGGGCTCAGAAATCCACTGAAGCATAACGGCGGCGATGCCAGATGCCGAATCAGTCTGGACAGAAACAGAAAATAAAGATTTTTTTTAAATAAATAAATAAATCTTGCCACAACAAAATCCTCCTCAGCCTATGATTGGGTTGGTTTGTTAAGCACCTCATCAGACTGGAGGTCTGGTCAGGCTGGGACCTCAGCAGGGGGCCAGAGATGTTCAGCACGGGATAAGCAGTGGTCAACGCACACTTTTAAAATTTGATTATTTCAGCTGGATTCTCTGATTTTCAGATTCATGCACATTTAAAATGATTAGACCCAAGATTATCATGTACTGCAGTAAACAGTTTACAGCATATGTAAGCTTCGTCTCCCATGGTTACACGGAAACAAAAGGAGACAAACAGGCATGCTGCGTCTCACTCCTACGGTCCATTTAAAGCCTGGCGACCTCCATCTTCAGGCCTTCTGTAAAATAACTAACATTTTACTTTTCTGTGACTGATTGGTTCCAGTCAAAGTGGTATTTGTGAAAACTGTCAGTCTGGCTTTGAAGCCCAGCACTACACAGAAACAGCCTTCTGTAACCTCTGATAAGGGTCATTCTGTGTTACTGTATGCGACGACCTCTTACGGCACAGTGAACCACAACATCCTGCTCCCACTTCTGAAATAATATTTTGATATTAAATGTAGAGTTCTTAAATAGTTTCATTCATACCTGCAAGCTCCGAGCTTCTCTTTGTATTTAGAGAAGAAGTCCAACAAGTTCCCTATTAATTCTGGTGGACCTCAAAGCTTCGTCTTCAGTCCAATCTCATTCTCATTTTCATGAAAAAGCACCTTTAACAGTTTTCTTTTCATGGTTTGCTGAGAAAGGTTATATCTGCCTATGTGAGTATCTGTAAACAGTTGTGCATTTGTTCAGGCCTTGCTAAAATAAATACAAAATAAAAAAACTCCTGAGCCGGAACAGAAACCCATGGAATCTACACACGGTTAGAAGACTTAAAAAAAAAAAAAAAATTGGTACCACATTCCTGTTGTTAGTGGAAAACCCTAATAACCAAGTCGAACTGCGGCACAAAAGGAATCGTTAGAGATGTGGTGAAAACCTGCAAAATGCTTGACAATCTCCAACTACAACCCTGAGATCCACACACTCGTTACTACTCCAATTGTGATGACTCAATTTTCAGATCGGACTTAAACTCATAATCTGAGTAACACCAATATGAATCATGTAATCCGCAGTAGGGATAACATGTGACAGGAGGAATCAAATCTACAACCTTCCAGTTGTAAGGCTGCTACTATACCCCTTGGCCACAGCTGTCCGGCGAACTTCAAACAAAATAATCTTACCTCAAATATTTTCTCTCTCTTATGTTGGTTAACTCAAACAGAGCCGTGTTTATCAAAGTAAAAGCCCTTCCTGTTCCTTCCTAATCAACATTCTCTCCTCTTTACTCACCAGGCCGCGCCTCATTCTGACTTTTATTTCACAATGCACCTCGGAGAGCATTTCAATTTAGGTTTAAGGGATCTACATGAAGATTTAGAACATGGTTTCCAAATACTCTTCAAAATTCAGTGCAGTAGTTGGCAACAGAGTGGACAACGTTGGTTCTCAAAGACTTGATATTTGACTTGGAATCGAGGAAAAATGAAGCTGCCAGACTTTAAAAGTCTTTTTTGGGGTTGTGGTCATCAACTATGAAACAAACTTCCTTTGCCTGTTTAAAACCAGTTTGTATCACTTGCCTTTAATTTTAGTAGCAGGTCATCAACTCTTTTGAGCTATTTTAATTTTCAAGGTACTTATTAAGTTTGAATGCTTTCATTGCTTCACACCCGTCTATGTAAAACCCTCTGGTCAATTAAAAATGGATGCAACTGCTATGTTTACTGTGCTACATAAACCAAAACAGTTTTCTCTCTATCTGATATGTGAGATAGCTTTAAAGTAAAAACCACACGTTAAATAAATACTTTACACTTGGATGTAACAGTAAAACAGTAAATACACACACAGTGGGTTGATTATTTTACCACAAACCACAGAATCCTATGACTCAGAAGAAATATGTCGGCCACAACAGCTTCCTTTGACAGTTTGTGGAATTTTATGGCGTCCATGAAATCATTGTTGGTGGATTTAACTTTGAACCAGTGTTGTGCAATCTGACATAGTGATTACAGAGCAGCAGGGAGCTAAATTTGTTGTAACTCCTTTGTTCATCACTCGGTGTTGTCATAGTAAATCATCCGAAATGGGGAGTTTCTGATCTAATTTTAAAGACGCAGCACAACAGGGTGGTGATTAAAGTTCCTGATATAAATGTGCCACAGAGTCAAAGCAAAAGGTTGCACTTATTTCCTTCATCTCCTCCTCATGAGTGCAACAGGAAGAATCATGTTTGGACACATCCAACACCCACAAGCATCTAAAGGAGGCAGAATTTCACACTGATCATGTTCCTGAGTCACAAAGAAATGGCTGCAACACCTCCTGAGTCAGCGTCCTGAAGTGAATCAGCATAATTTTAAAGCTCATTAAGAGCAAACAGATTACCTTGTAAAAACTGAATCAATGCACTTCAATGGCCTCACCAGCAGGTGTCGCCATCGGCATGTCAGGATGTTTCCCTTCATCTAATCTCAGAGGAGCTGCTCTCCTGATTCAAGGACAGAGGATTTTTTTTTTTTTTTTGAGATCCAAGCAGGATGTGGCACCACTCCCTCTGCAGCAGTAGATAAGCTTTTTGTGTAAAATCTTGCCATCCTTGTCCAAGGTCAACTTCCTTTTTCTGTGGCGGGGCACACCAAGAATTAGGGAAACATGGTCACAAATAGATCCAGCAGGTTTTTACTGGAACAAGCTCAGGACTAAGTAATACCCAGAATCAGAGGCCGGTCTGAGGCTTGTCTGTGGTTTGACCTCACCCGCAGACATCACAGGTCTATAAAAAGGTCCACCGTGGGTTTCTCTGCAGCTCAGAGGCTTTAACATGCTGTTTTACTTCAGACTGCTGCAACATGTGAAGAGATTCATACTTAGAAAATGCAGCAAGGAAGTGTGGATTTCTTTCTCCATGTCGTAGCAAACCAGATCCAAACCAGAAATACCCGCCAAGCCAGCCGTGAATGCCTTACCTGTGTTTCGCTACGTTAAATTAAACCGCCGTGACAAAAACCGACACGCGTCAGTCGGAATTTCCAAAAATAAAGTGAATAAATACCAAAAATAACAAAAGCCATCAGTTACTTGATTAAAAACACCTTTTTAGAACCAAATTCAACCTCATTTTCCCTTCACAACTCCTTTAATTCATTGTGACATGGACTCAACATGGTGTCAGACACATTCTTCTCAAAGACGTTGGCACCTATGGAGTGATCACTATGCAGATACTGCAATTTGTCAACTTGTATCATTCAAGTCTCTTGTCACACAAGAGCTTTGTTGGGTTGGGATCTGGAGTCTGTGGAGGCCAATGAACTCGTCATTCTCAAGAAACCACGACTGATGTGGTTTGAGCTTTGTGACACACTCACATCCTGCTACATAAATCAGGAGAAGAAAGAAAGTGATGCTCAGTTGGAATAAGAGGACCTAACGGCTGTCAAGACAATACCTCCTGCACCGTTAGCCTGTGGCCTTTAGTACAAAGAAGGATCAATCAGTGTTTTTAAGAAGTTCTGAATTTGAGACTCGTTGAATGTGCAGTTTTTCTTCCCAGGCTCCTTTGGTTTGGTTGAGTGTAGATCCAGAAATGCACTGAGGGGAGGTACTGACTGAAGGAGACAAGGAAGGCAAAGAAGGACGTAGTGGTGCAAGGACGCATAGTAGGAGGCGTTGGTGCAAGGACACAAGATAAGAGGCATGGGAGCAAGGCCGCAAGGAAGTGTGTGTTGGCAAAAGGAGACAAGGACAGAGGGGATAAAGGAAATAACCAGGGAGGCGAAGAAACTTACAAAAAAAAGTATGATACAATAGAAAAATGCCATAAAAAAGTACAGAGGGGAAAAAGATTGTAACCAAGAAAGGGGGAGATGTAAAAAGGAATGAACTATTAAAATTAAGCAAAAAAAAAAAAAAAAATGGGTTTGGACTACATTATATCCCGTTCTCAAGAAAAACACTCCTGAAGTTTCATTCATAAATACATGCCATGAAAGGCAAATTATGAAATGATCTCCACAAGTCCTCACTTGGTGTGTGACGTAAAAACGAAAGTCGTAAAGAATGTGACCATGCATTTATAGCTCACTTCAGATACAGGCCGGAGCTGTCATTTCCCCAGAACAACCATCTGAATCACATCACAGTAACAGACCGTGTTCTTGTCCGGCATGTTCCAGCCGAGACGAGGACTGGGAAACACAGACGATGCTGCGTCTTTCCCGTCCAAGCTGAGAGGACGCCTTGTTGTCAGACTGGGCATGCTTTCAACTACAGGCATGTCAGTGGTCCTTTAATCCAAGCCCCCTGTAGACTGAAAGAGGTCCTTTTCTTCAGGCCGTTAGCTTCAGACAATCAGCGCAACCACTTGTCATTCTGCTCAGAGCAGGCGTAGTTGAGTCAATAGGAAAATGTCAATTTATGTGGAAAGAGTTGAGTAAAAATATTTTCATTTCAGATCGTTTCAACTCAACAAATCATACGTGGGGGGGGAAAAATGCACGTCAGATACGATTGTGTCTGCAGATTCTTATCTGTAACTCAGTGGAGAAAGTTATGAATAACATGATTAGGAAGAATGAAAGCAATGGCTTTTCACAGTAGCAGTCCCACCTTTTAAAAAAGTCAGAATTTTCAGTAAGTCCTGCCTTCTTTCTCCTGATATGAGTAATCAGCGATGTAAAAAACAAACCTTGATCAACGCCTTCGTTTATTATTCGACCAAGAATAATAAGAAAGACCTTGTCACTTTATTTTTCTTTCAACGCTCTGGTTCCTACTTTGTTTTTCCCTCCCTCTGCGCGGGAGGATTTATGGTAAGAGAACCGGTTCAAGGGCGACATTAGCCTGGCACCACGCAGTTTAACAAACCAAGAGGAAAAAGGTGTTGCTGCCAGTGAAAGGAGTGACGCTGACATGTGAAGGTGGGAGATAGCTGCAAAGTGACCTTCTGTCCCCTGTTAATGTTTCTTTATAATTTCATGGTACAATATTTGTGCCAAACTGTTTTTTTTCCAACAAATTCAGCACAATTTAGATACCATCAAACCGCCAAGCTTTAAAAGACAACAACTCATGATCCTTGGCTGAAAAGACAAGAACTTTAAATTTAACTATCAAAATAAGCAATTCTAACAGCTTTCAGAGGGGATCGTTCAAGGGTTTGTGGATCTAACAAAAATAAAAAATGTTCCAATGAAAGGAGGTAGGAAAACAAAGGAAGATAAACAAGACAAGAAGGAGGAAAGAAACTTTTAGATGGATGTAAATGAGCAGTCAAAGGCCAGGATGAGATGCAGAATCTGGTCTGAAAATACATATTTTTACTTGATCTTTTCCTTTTCCAAACTGCACTGGAATGCTTTGAACTAGTCAGAGGTGAAGGTCGCTTTTATGTTTAGAGGAAATAAGGAATCTAATCCCTGCCAAAACATCTGTGGCTTTAAAACTTGGTCCGACCTCAAAGATGTCGTTCATTATTAAAATAAACCATATCAAACTAAAACAGTGACTTACAGATAAATGGGTCTAATGAGACGAACCCTGGCTGGGCTACTGTAATCCTTCAGGCCCATAAAACACCCGACTGTTTTCTGCTTATGCAACCAGCAGACATGGGAACGCTTCATCACAGCCGCACACAATGACAGCCACTCAAAACTTGGCCTCCGCAGCAGGCCGCAAGAGAAACAATGCTCTGGATATCTGCTGAGTGTTTCCTCCCCAACGGCATACACCCAGAAATACTTGTGGCTGAAAACAAATGTGTGAATGTGTTTAAAAATGCTTCACTTCACATTTTAACTGGTTTTCTAAAGTTACTGAAACACCTGTGAGAGCTTCCCAGAACAAACGTCTGGCGGACTACGAGGGAATCGCTCCAACTTTTTTATTTTTAGACCCACATTTCTTCTCCCCAGCTGCAGAAAAACTGAAACCGGCTCTCACTATGACAAAAATTCCCTTTCACATAAGCTGGGAGACGAACTTCTAATTAACTTTTGATTACCAGCTTCACTTTCTGGGAAATGAGCCTGTGCCATCCCGCTGCCACAAACAGAGGCTCTCTGAAGTGTTGACAGAAGGAAATGTGGTGGAGCGGACTTCAGACTTACCGTTAATACATACGAAGCGCTTGCAGAAAAACACACACAGACCCAGGATGACGACAGTTGCAGCCACACACACAGAGATGAGGACAACGTTGGGTGAACTCACTACATCAGTCAAAATCTCATCATCTGAGAGACCTGAGGAAAAAAAAACATATTTTAAGCAGTTTTGTAAAAAAGAATGGGTAGAAAAATGATCATTTAGATAGATAACCAAAAGACCTGCAGCTGCAACTGAAGCAAGATGGCGGTTCTACAAAGTATTGACTAAGTGGGAAATATAGAAATGAAGCACATTGTTCTGATATAAATTTGTGAAAAAAATGTTAAGAGTGGTGTACAGCTTTCCGATTCTGTATTGGTATATTGTAGAAAATCCCAATAAAATGCTGCATTCTGGGTACACAAATGAGCGTTATCGCAGATCCTTCCTCCCGGCAACAATAAAACTTAGAATCTCAATCAAAAAAACAGTGTTAACATCTCTGCTGTCATTTTATTTCTAGTAAATCAGCAGTTTTTCATGGATGAACACACATTTTGTACATTTTTAAAAAATGATCCTACTCCACTGCACGTTTTCTTTGAGCTGAATGTGCTATTTCAATTGAAATAGCACATCGAAATACTTTTATTTTCTTACTTACTATAAAGATTCTTATTCTTTCTTACATTAGTTTGAATATAACTTGCTGCTGGTGCACTTATTTTTGTTCAAAAACAAATCTGAAGTTTTGGTTCTTAAGAGAGGGGATGTGAAAAAGTCAAAGGGGGGTGAATACTTGCTCAAGGCGCTGGATGATGTCTGGACTAAACATGTCAAAGTCATGCGGTTTGAGAAAATAAACCTTCCTGAGACGTTACGGGATGCAGGATCCCACCACCAAAGTATCCATAATTACACCCCGACTAAAATAGAAAACCTCTAATCTCTGCACCTCGGAGCCACAGATCGGGAAGCGGCGACAGTCATGTCTGGGACCAACAAACATGCATCGCCGCATAAACTGCTCACCGTCTGCTTTGAGGACCAGCGTGAGGGCTTTCTCCAAACCCTGGTGCTGCACGACGCATTTCACGGTGCTGAGCGCGGACGTGAAGCGCAGCGTGCTCGTCACTGTCGTGGTGCCGTCGCCCTGACTATTCACCGACATCACCGGTGGACCCAGGGTGACAGAATTGACGCTAGTGTCCCACAGGATGGCGGATGGAGGTCTCGACTGGGCGGTGCAGTTTGCCTCCGTGACTCCCGAGGGCGACGTCAAGTAGGTCACCTTCGGCTTGGGTAAAACTGGGGGTAGAAATGGGAGAGCACGTCAGAGGGTTCATTTTTACAGCTCTGTAACTTGATTCTAACTAGATTTTTATGTGGTGTGTTGTGATGCAGAGAGAGAGAGAGAGAGAGACAGAATATCAGCATCAATCCCTCCAGACAAAGACAACATGGAATTGTCTGGAGGGTCTGCAAAACGGAGACAAATGTTGGTGTAGCGGCTTTTAGCGACTGTTTGTGCGTCTGGAGCAAAGCAGGACAAACACACACCAACACAGAGGCTTTGTTTGGAGCGGAACAGTGAGCCACTCATCCCTCGTGGGTTGCTTTCCAAATTACTCCTTTCCCCCTCTGTGACACCTTCCTCTCCCTTCCTTCCTTCCTTCCTTCCTTTCCACTGTAAAAACAACCTCTCAGGGGAAAAGTGAGCAGCTCCTCACGCCCCTGGAAGTCTTGCCACCGACGTCTGAACTTGATAACACTCATGGGAAATAAAAAGAGGAGGAGGTCAAAGTGCTGCGTTGGAAAAGTGACATCCATCTCCAAGGCAGTTCAGAACAGTAGTTTAATGACCGACCTCAGTGTGTTTATGCTGAGAACTTCCTTTTCCTGAGTTGTTCACAGATTTGCTCTGAGTGTATAGTGTGCGTGTGGCCCTCATGGGGACAGAAAAAACTTGAATATCGCAGAAAGAGCGTGATTTTAAAGGTGTTTGGAGGGAGCAGGTTAACAAGTTAGTGGTGTTGGAGGAAGTTTCCAGCAGAATTCATCTCATTAAATCACTTCCTGCAGTTTGTTTTACATTAAGATGCAGAAATATGAAGGGAAAAATGTGCTGATTTTCTGCTTTCAAACATTTCTGACTTGTGTTTTTTTGCAGACTGCTCAATGAGCTTTCACAACAACGCTTCTCTTGCCTCCCAGGCCACAGTTACTCTTGATAGGATTTATTTCTTAATAGATTTACACACCATTTAAAGAGCAAACTGAAGCTTGTTCTCATTTAGTAATAATTACTTTAACTATCAGAGAGGGCAACAGATGCCAGATCTGCAGATAACACTAACAAGGCTCAGATTTTATTGAGCCAACGTGACATAAAAAAATCTGAGACGCAGCAATTTGTAAAAGTGTTCGAGCAACTTGAACTTTTCCACGACCGTAAACCTCACTGGGATTTTATGTGACGGATCAACAGAAGGAGCACAATAGTGAATAAAAATTACAGAGCTACTCGGTTCAACATGTTTCACCAGTAAAGACCTGCATTCACTTGAATGAATGCGTTGCAGATGCGTCTTACCAGAGCACCTTCTTCTACACATTTAAAGTACGGCTAAATTACGCACAGGTGGACTGCTCTAATTTACTATTAAATGATTTTTTTTTTCAACAATTGCTTGTCATTTCCTACAAAAAGCATCAGATTTTTTTATTTTAACTTCACAAAATGTTAGAAGTTCAAAGGAAGTGAAGATGTTGCTCCAGCATTCCTACAAAAGTTGCTTAAATCGTGTTGAAATCCAATATAAGGCCAATATTTCAACTAAATGTTTGCATAACTTTAATTCAAGCTTTTACCTTTCAGAAATCTAAATCAAACATTTACTATACATTCCTGAGTGTCTTTATCATTTCTGCCTTTTTATGAGCTGCAGTAAGTGCTTTCTGAAAGCTGATGCTTTCTAAGAGAATCCAAACTTTCAGCAGAAAAATAAATTTGCGCTTCTACTGAAAGCCTGAAAACCGCGTAAGTCTCACCGTAGACGTGGAGGCAGGCGACGGCCTTCCTGGTTCCGTCCGGGTAGGTGTGGAACTCGCAGGTGTAGCACGCCTCGTCCTCCGTTTGGACCTCCTCGATGGTCAGCCTGGTCTCCCCCAGCGTGGGGCTCAGCCTGACCCGGCCTTTGAACTGCTCCCCCATGTAAGAGCCAATCTTGGCGTACGAGGCGACCGTGGTGGTGTCGCCCTGCTCGGTCGTCTTCCTCCACAGAGCCTGGGCGACCCGTTTGACGAGGGGGTACGAGCAGGACAGGGTGACCGGCAGCCCACGTATGGCCGTCCTGTTCCCCTCCAGCTGGACTCTACCTCCTGTTGCAAAGAAGAAAAGCAGTGTGCAGGTTTTCCATTTAGGAATTGCCAATTAGCAGCAGCACATTTGCGTGCGGTTATCTGTGTGGGTGGGCTTTTACTTCTGCTGATCTGGGAGTTTAAAACTGATCCTGCAGCTTCCTGAGCAAAACAAACCCAATGACTCTAATCAAAAAAGTTACATGGCCCGACATTATCCCTGAGATAACTAGAGTTAAAAAATAAAGTACATTAAAAGCATGTGAGAAGTGGAAGAGAAGCGGAGGTCTTCCCTGCACCCACCGGTGATGGTGATACAGATGGTGCCTTGCTGCTTCCCAGAGGGGTACACGTCGAAAAAGCAGTGGAAGCAGCCCTCGTCGTCCGGCCGCACCTTCTTGATGGTGATGTAGCTGGACTCCGTGCGCGCCACCGTCACCTTCAGGTTGGCGTCCTGGTGGACGACGTGGATCGCCGGGCGCGTCGTATACGCCAGGATCATGTTGGAGTGAGGGTCGTGCCAGCGCACCTGGTGCAAGGTTTCCCCCTTCTCGATGGTGATGTTGCAGTGAAGGTGGGCGGGATCACCCACCTCTGCATTCAGATTGGTGGAAGCTGTGACCTTAGCAGCTGTCAGACACGCAGAGAGGCAGAAGCTGTGAGAAAATGTCTGGATGTCAAGACACAGAGGTTTACGAGGCTGCTACAAGATGTAATGAATTAGAAATGTACTTATTTTAGAAATTTGGATTAAAAAAAGTGAAACTGCAACCTAACCCTTCCTTATATTTTCCATCCAAATAGTACTTGTAATCTAAGTGATTAAAAGCTGTCAAGGATTTCTGAAGGTCTTTTGAAGTTCTTCTCTAATTTTAAAATTACATTTGATCATTTGGATCTAAATTTGCTCCCAAAGTCAAAGGATGAACCTGAGATTGATCAGATTTGGAGATTTTCTTTATTTTTCTTTACTTTATCATTTACACAAAATATCAAATACTATCCAAATGGAACATACAGCTCTTTTTTTTGTCTTTTTGTTCTAACTTTCCTTGATTCCATTTTCTTTTAAAATCAAATATGAGACATAGAGATTGTTAATCTATGTTGAAAGGTCCTCTGGTGGTAAAATTTTAGCTTCACCTGGTTCAAATTCTACAAAAAAGATCTGGAATTTTAGCACATTTTGATATCCAAGTTAATCCAAAAATAATCCCAGATCAGCTCTACACTGATTTAAAGAGCTGAACTTTTCACAGATACTTTAGCAGCGATAAAGTATTTTTTGTTGCAAATGCATCCTTTGCTACAAATGATCAAGCGTTCACTGAAAGAATTGCCATTATTGCAATTTAGACTGCTTTAATAAAAGGAATTAAAATATTAGTGTAGTTGCATCTTTTAGTTTTTATAACATGTCAGATGGTATAAAAAATGCTTAACTGAAAAATCAGCAAAATGTGCCAATTTTTTTTTTTAGCTGATTAATCAATAAATTGTCAAAAATAATTGATAGATTCATCTTTAACTAAAATAATCGTTAGCTGCAGCCCTAAAACAACCAAAGAAAAATTTGGAGAGCACCAGAGGTAAACCTAGAAGGAAACGTATATAAAGCATTTGCACAGAAAACTGCTGCGTGCTGCACTGTGAGTGAAACTTTATGTTTTGATGTTCTCATAAAACCAGCAGCAGTCTGTGTAAAAACCCTCCTGGAGGTGAAACATACCTTGTGTTGCTCTTAGGATCCACAGCAACAGGCACAGGGGGAGGACCGGTCCACACATCGTCTGACCCAGTCGCTTTCACATCTAGTCAGCAGCTGCAAACACAGCCAGCGAGCCACAACCACAACCTCAGTCTGAGCGGTAGACCTCAACTTTGACAACTTGTAGCCACAGAAAACATTTAATGCTGATCCATTATGTTTCCTTGAACAAATCGGGGTCTACAAAAACATGTTCGTGACATTTTTTGCACAAACTAATTCCTCAATAATGAGATTTCAGATAGAACTGGTCTATCTATTTTGAGCTCTTTTCAGAATTAGCAGTTTTATGGCCTCTTATCACTTTAAATCCAAACAAGCCTCTGCCTCCCCCCCCCCATCTAAACGATTACAATCACAGGTGAAAATGGCTGCAAATAGATGAGCTATTATATACAACTGTACATCTTAGCAGAGCCTCCTGCACAACCAACGAGAATGCAGGATGTGGCTTCTGGATGGTAAGTTGACAATAAAACACTTGTCTTTTCCAGCAGCCATTGTAGATCACATAAAGCGGTAAAACCAGCTGACCAAACATGCCAGAGCTCAGCTTGGGTTGCCAGGTAACAGGCCAGGCTTTGCTGGGGTTGCTAGATGAGGGCCAGTGCCTGCTGATATGTGAGGTTTTTGAAAAGGCTCAGATTCCAGACACCAAAAAACATCAACTTATTGCCAAAAATCAGCTGGGTGGGGCTTTTAATAAGCACTTGAGCTGTTTTTAGAAGCAGTTGAGACCAAAATCGAAGTAAAAAAATTTACAAAATGTGAATTTTGTGTGATAAGTCTCCTTTAAACATCACATAAAGTAGGCGTACCTCTGTCAGATGTCCAGTGTTGTGGCTTGGTGAACTGCTGGTCAGCACATGTTGAGCTGCTTCCTATTAACCCACCAACTCCTGTAATGAGAAGCCAGGCGATGATTATGATGATGCCAACATCCTGATTTCTAAAGAGAAAAACACTAGGAGAGATTTTACGGGTAATGGGGATATTTGCGCTTTAGATGTTTTTGGTGATGCTTCCAAGTTACCATGGTGACGAGAATTATCACCTGGGGTACTAATGGATGTTTTGCATGTTAATCCACAGCAGGCGGCTCTGTTTTGGCAAGCCCATAATTACACAAACAAGCTGCCACCTCAACAGTCTAGACGCCATCAAAGCCTGGAGTTTCAAAATCGATACCTTGGAGAAATTACAGATGAGGAAATGCAGGGCAGTGAGGCATTAATCACAACATGATGGAGGATGAGTGAAAAGCAGAGGGTGTGTTTGTAAACCCAGTGCGGTGGGTTTGAGCTTAAAAGGTGCTTCCTTGTCAGAAACAATGTTATTGCAGTGGGATTACCGGAGGAACACCCCTGCTGGTCCAGACCCCACAGCTTTATAGCTATGGGGTCACTGTAAATCCTTTGCAGCATTTACAGTGCCAACCATCTGGTTTAGAACAAGCAGCCTGCTCCTGTTGGGTCGCAGCTGAAGAACATTTCCGCTGCAAAATCCTCCTTCCAGACAGCTCCAAGGACCCAATCAGAGTTCATCAATCAGCTGCTCCCAATGAGGAGCACTAAAATATGGATTTAAGTGACATTTCTGGACAGTTTTGTAGGGGTCATGATACAGATGTTTCCCCAGATGGTTTCAAATGAGATTTATTTGGTATATATATGATAGTAACTGTGGGTTTCTTAACTATTGACCACTGTTAAACCGATAAAAGAGCATCAATGAGCATTTCTCATGTTAAACCGTCATTACAAGGCAAAATTACCATCAGATTGCTCCATAGAAATAAATATTAGAAACACTCAAGTAACTGATTAGCTTAATAGCATATTTTTTACGAGGGATGTTCAAGAAATTACTAGAGTGAAAAAAAAGTATTTGGTCAAAAGGCTACTCAAGTACTGAGTAACTGATAAAAAAAAATCGAAATTATGACAAATGGACCAAAAATATGAAACTATATGGAAATGTAGGTATTTTAAAGACCAGAATGAAAATAAATAAATAAATAAATAAATTCTAGCAAACCAATTTCTTTGGAAGTAAAATTTACGAAACTAACAAAAACAGGAGTGAGTTTTTGGCTAAAACAAGCTCGTTCTTCATTCGGTGAAGTTATTTTAGTATCCAGAAATTTGACTCAAAGTCGCGATACTACATATTACTATTACTCAAATAAAATTAAAAGGTACGGCATGATAAAAATACTCATGGAAGTACTTTTTTCCCCTCTAAAAAGTTACTCAAGTAAATATAACTAGTTACTATCCAACTCTGTCAGTCCCCCATCACCTCTAACGGTTAATTATAAGATGCCAGCTCACATAAACTAACAAATAAATTATATTTAATCACTACAGTCAGAGTTACACGGTTAGCTTTCCCAATGTTAGCATGGACTTCTAGCACAATTAATATTATTGTGTCAATAATTGATATTTACCTGTTGACAGGTCCGACCGACAGCAACAATGACCGTCTCCGTTGTTCAACACCCGTTACGGCGCTGAACTGTCGTTAGATAACTACCGTACTCAAGGTGTTCAATACGCCTTCTGGTGGAAAATTGCTGCAATTACATGCCTACTGCCACCCTGAGTCTCAGTAGGAGAAATGCAGCTTGAGGAAAAATGTCTACGTTAAAACAGGAGTCATCAATTTTAATTAAGATAAATGAAAATAGAGGGGGTGTAATTATATCTAACGTCTATCCTGTCCCATATCCATAACATATTGAAGAGAGAAAAAACATTTACTAATCTCCCATAATTTCTGTTCCCCAAAACTATTTTCCAGACAGAAAACTATTAAAGCTAACAAAAAAAAAGTCAATTTGGATAAAATTTAAAGTTTGAGGTTTTGAATTTTTTTTTAATATTTTGTATTTTTTTTAAACAGAGGCAGTAAAAAGAAGAAAAAAAAACAGAACAAAAAACCCCTGCAGTAATAAAATGATATGGTAATATTTTTAAACGCTTAAAACGTCTCCCGCAGGTGTGTTTAAACAGTGTCGATAAACTACAAAGCTTCATTTTATGCTAAATTGAACGGACTTTTAGCCTTTTTAATTTAACTTAAAAAAAAAAAAACTGATGAAACTTACCCAATGACAGCAGCGAGTAGTCCGTAAAAGCCCAAAGTTACTCCGATATGCTCCCTGCTCTGCCTTTAGTGTCCGAATGAAGAGGCCGACCTCTGGAGAAGCATTTAAACTGCGTGTTAACTAAAATCATGCATGCAGCTCTACCTCCACCTACTGTTGGATTTGGGTATATTCTCACATCTTGAAATAAAACCACTCATTACATTACATAGATCCAAACTTTTGAACGTTTGATTGCGCATCAACTTTTTTTAATTTTTTTTATTTAAATCATTACTTATTTAAAATTATTTCTTGAGAACATCTATCAGCTTGATTGACAGCCATGAGGCAATTCAACCAAAAGCATGATTTTCCTCAGCAAAAAACAGACATACTGTACATCCATGTCGGCATCATAAAGACATGACAGTTTCATTCTTTAACTGGGAACAATTTGTCCAATTTTTTTTAGAAGTATTTGTAATTGTAAATACTTACATATGTTAATGTTTCTCTATTAACAGATGTTTGATCTAAGCAATCAATATCTTTGCTGTTTGGATCTCACTGTGGAGTTCCCTCTGATTTTGAAAGCAGAATTATGATGCACAAAAGCTTAATACAACTAAAGCCACCATTTCCTTTTTTTTTTATTACAGATTCATGGATCTTTTTAAGAAAACGTGTTCTTACAAATCCTGAAGTAACACCCTGACAAAGGTTAAAGCAACAGATTAACTTTGTGATTAAAGCAGCATAGAGGATAGTTGTGCAAAACATCTGAAACAAATTGCGCAGCTCTAGAGACAACAACCAGTCTGTAATTGAACTCTCAGGAACTCCTGCATTCTTTTATTACAGTGTCATTAGGAAAGAGCTGCTGTTCGATCAAGAAGGAAAATCTGGCTTGTTCCACTAATGGTCAAAGTAGAGTTCTTCTTCAGCTGCTTTGGTCAGGTCCTCCTTGATGTCCAGTGTAGCAACCCTAAAATATGGTATCCCACAAAGGACACAGAGGTGCTAAAGGTGGTAAAAGAGCATAAATCTATCAGCAAAACTGAGGAACAAATGACATACTTACATTTTCTGAGGCGTCCTTTGAAGGTTTTTTTTTATTCCTGTGAATGATTTAAAAGTAATTCAATTAAAATGTTAGCAAATAACTGATTTTGAATCATTAATGAGGTAAAACAATGAAAAAAATGATTAGACAGAAGTACCTATTCCACGCAGGACAGTAAAAAATTCCAGGCTGCCACTGCTGCAGCAACAGAAAGCCATCCTGTAGGAAGAAGACGTGTGATTCAGCAAAAGGACAAAGAAAAAAAAACAAAAAAAACTCTGACCGTGAACTTACCGACGCCTCTGTGATACGATGCAGAATATATAGGTGACACTGAAACTGAAAATGAAACTGAAACGTTTAAATCACACCAGCCATCAAATGATCATCAAACGAGGTTCTCACCATAAGCCTTCAGGCAGGTTCTCCCTATCAGGTTTCCGTCAGGGAAGGTGGTGAACAGACAGCGATAACATCCTGCATCCTGCTCTGTGACGTTCCTGATAACTATGGAGCTCTTCTGCGATCCAGCTTCCGTAAACTGAATTTTGTCTTTATATTCTGGATACACCGATGAACCAAATTTCTCGGAGTAAGTGCAGATATTCTTCTCTGTGTTCCCCGAGACCTTCTGCCAGGTGACCTGCGAGACAACTTTAGTTTCCAGGAGCCGACAGCTGAGAGTGGCATCTTTTCCCAGTGCTGCTGACACCGTCTGCTGGGTTTGGACCACAGCTGCTACACCTGTAGGAAACACTCACTTATATAAAAACAGGGTGCAATTTTTAGGTTAAAGCTAAATTATTCTTGTGTTCATCAACTAAAAGGCACTCCTTTTGAGACAAGCACAAAGAAAACAAAAGATGAAATTTAAGAGGTTCTGTCTGTCTTAATTGAGCAGAAAAATCTGCAAAATGTGCCAATTTTTTTTTTTATCCGATTAATAGTCAGAATAATCTATAAATTAATAAATATCTAATAATGTTTGTCTGATGTTCTCATAAAACCAGCAGCAGTCTGTATGGAGGTGAAACATAACCTTGTGTTGCTCGTAGGATCCACAGCAGCAGGCACCGGGGGAGGACTGGTCCACACATCGTCTGACCCAGTTTGTTTCACATCTGCAAACACAGCCAGCGAGCCACAGCCGATCTGTTCAACCACTGTTACAGTGCTGAATTGCTGTTCTTGCCCTATATATGAAAGTATCAATAATATTGCTCAAATAAATTATTTCATCTTTACTAACTTCTTCTGCAACACAAACAAATGCAGCGTAACAATTATAAAGAGGTGCATAGAGTTCCCTCCAAGAATACTTCAACATATTTTTATTCAAGTGAAAGTAAAATGTTATTCAAGAAATTACTCAAGTAAAAAAAGTACTTGGTAAAAAGGCTACTCAAGTACTGAGTGATGAAAACATCAACCATTTAATATTTAAAAATTACATCATCAGACGGATCAAAATGTAAAACTGATGTGGAAATTTTGGTATTTGAAAGATGAGAATGAAAGTAATTCATACAAATAGGCATAATTACAAGGTAACAAAATTAGGCAAAAAATACATTTCTTTCAATATAAAACTTATACAGCTAGCCAAAACCGCAGGTGTGTGTCTGAGTCTGGTGAATTTATGTTTAAAACAAGATTGTTCTTCTTTCAGTTTAAATTACTCAAAGTCTACTCCAGAGAAGGGGTTCTTCATAATAAGATTATTCAAGTCAAAAGTACGGCGTAGTTAAAATACTCCCAAAAAAGTTACTCAAGTAAATGTAACGGAACAGATGTAACTAGTTTCTACCCCTGTGTTAGTCCCACATTAGCGGGACGGTTAATTCTAATTGCTAATTTACTGAAACGAACACAAAAAACATTTAACCACTAAACAGTCTGGGATAAACAGTCAACTTTTCTCAAATATGGAAAGTTGTGTGCAGCTGCAGACATTAACATTGCTATAATTGTGTCGATTTATATTTTACCTGTTGACAGATAAGACGGTCCCCGCTGTTCAACAGCCGTAACGACGCTGAACTGTCGTTGGGTCGTCAGAAGTACTCAATGTGATCGATATGCCCACTTGTGGCGAACTGCTGCAACTACATGCTTATTGCCAACTTCAGTCTCAATGGGAGAAATGCAGCTTGGTGAAAAATGTGTAAATACAGGGCAGTCTTTAATTCTAAGAAAATAAATGAAGAAAGGGGGTGTAATTATGTCCAACGTGTATTTTGTCCCATCTTTAAGCAGGTGACGTTACTCCTTTCTGTCTTGTGCATTGCACGTATCAATGAAGTTTTTATTTTACTTTATTTTTTAAATTTCTTCTGTACTACAACAAAAATCTTTTAAGAATAGGAAGCAGCAAAACCACAGAGCACATACACAGACCTTGGGAATGTCCACTTGTTTATTTTGCTTAAAATGTTCACAAAATAGCAGAAAACTTTTTAATGTAACTGTTTTGGAGCATCAGATGAAAATTGTCTAGATCTATTATTTAAAAAAATATCAAGTCCAGCTAGTGTGGTTTTTTTTTATAATGAAAGAATATCAATGTCTGTTTTGTTTATAGCAACAGTGAGATAAAGGTTGACACGTTGTTCACTCGGCTCATTTTACATTTTACTCTTCAACACGTGCCACTATTTAACTAAATACACAAGTTTTCCGTTTGTATAAAATGTATTGGAAAGGATTATTAAAATGTAGAAAAAAAAAAACCAAATTCACTTTGTATCTCAGTATGTTCATATAAAAAAATGTACATTTGCTTTCCATTTAGTTTTAGTGAAAACAATAAACACCATATTTGAACACAAATGTTCTCTCTTTACACATATACATATATATAAAAACTGACGACCTCAACAGTGTTCAAAATACTAAAAATACAGACACACACTCATAATAAATGCTTTTAACCATCTTGTTTAGCTTCTGACATTATTTAAGATGGCTGCTTATGTCACAATAGCAAAACAAAACTATAGTGAACAATATTTTTTAAAATCCAATAATTTTTGGAACCACCTCTATTGTAACTACACAGTTCCAGTTAGCATGTAGCATATGTAACTGCACAAAGAATAAATTGTGTATTTTTTCTACGGTGAGCATTTTTGTTCCGTAATTATTGACAGCATGCAGGAAACATGGATGGGCTTCATTGAAGCCAATGGTTAATTAGGCAACATAGCTGCCGACTGACAGAAACAATCTATCAATAATATCAATAAAAGTGAAACTTTTCAGGAAATGAGAAAACATCTTGCATTAAACATTAAAATGCAAGTCAAGTGGTTTATTATATTAAATAGATTTATTGGCAGTTAATTTTTGATGTAGTCTCATACCCTCAGGTGAACAGCTTTCTATATCAGGTGTTGTTGGTGACGTTGGTGATGTTGCTGATTGCTGCTTGCTAATTTGTCTGTTAATAAGGACACGTGTGTTATTGTCGTTGTTCTTTTCAGGCATCTGACGCTCTTCAGACCTTAAAAAGAAACAAAAACAAGATTTAGATGAGAAACTTTTATAAATAAACACAAGGAAAGATAAATATATTATTATAGTCTGGAGCAAATGTGATATGAGGAATATTCAAAGGAAATAAAGAAAACAAATAAGAGTTTTACTGATTATTTTTAGTTTGCTCTGTAGGATTTTTCTTGTTCCTGTGAGCCACATGCAGAATTTAAGAATGAGGAAAAAGAAAAACATTGCTGACAAAACGATAAAGCTGTCTGAAAATAGTTACCTGTTCTGATGCTTCTTTTTGAACCACAACATGGATAAAACCCCAAAAGCTCCACAGAGAAACACCACAAGTAATCCCATTGCAACAGTGACAAGCCATCCTTTGGAGAAAGAGCAACAGATTTCAGCAACATTTCTGAATGAATAAAAATACTCCCATGCCTGATTCTGAACTTACTTTCATCCTTATCATCAGATTCAAAGTCTTCATCCAAACCTGTCCAAAAATGAATCATCAGAACCACAAAGTAACCATCAGTCTCACATTTGCAGTGATTAACAATAACATCTAAAACCTATTTTATGCCACAGATCTTCCATTGGACGTTTGCAGCCACAGCTGCAGTCTTACTGTGTTGAATATATATACAATGCACAGGAGGTTCATGGTTTTTTAGTCATTAAAAGAATTTCTTACCATCAGATGAGTCTGTGAGTCCAGGAACGGTGACCAGCAGCTCTCTGAAAGCAGCAGTTTGCACCAATACTGAACATTCAACCTGTGTGCTGCTGAGAGCTGAGAGCAGAGCAGTGGTGGTGGAAGTGACGGTACCGTTGGTGTTGCTCACTCTGCTGGTGTTGTAGTGGGAGAAGCTGAGGTTCTGATGGAGAACAGTCAGTGTTACCATGGGAACAGGTCGACCTGTGGCTGAACAGGTCACAACTGACCCTGGAGGAGAGTTTGATCTGCTGATAGTAATGAAGGGTCCATGCAGCTCTGTGGGGAGAACAGACAGAATTTTAAAACATCAACCAGAGTTCACCATCTGCAGATGTTCTGCTGCTCTTCACTCACCATAAAGTTTTAGGCAGGTCCAGCCTATCAGCGCTCCGTTAGGATAGGTGTTAAACAAACATCGGTAGCAGCCTTCATCCTCCTCCATCACCTTCCTGATCACCATGGAGCAGCTCTGCAGAGATTCATACTGAAAATCCATCTTCTCCTCCAGACCTGCACTCACTCTGGAACCAAACTTCTTGGTGTAAGTGGCGAGGTTCTTCTCTCCATTAGGAAGGACTTTCTGCCAGGTAATCTGGAGGACATCTTTATCCTCAGTGAGCCGACAGCTCAGAGAAGCCTGGTCTCCCACTGCTGCCCAGACTGTCTCCTTTGTTTCTATTAGAGCAAACTGACCTGAAGAAAAGTTTCCAGAATTAAGGCTCTAAATATTAACATCAAAAAGTTCTGGCCAATAAAATGTAGACTTGTATATATCAGTAACCTTAAGAGGAGTTTTCTTTTCCTTGTGGACTATAAAGGAATATATATATATATCTGCATTTTTAACATTTAAGCTCAACTTCCTCATTTGATGCTGTAGTACTGAAATAAAAATGAAACCAAATATTTAAATTATTTAGGAAGTGCAAAATGTCCTAGAAAAAACAAAATTATTTAGAACAAAAAAATATAACAACAACAACAAAAACAAAACTTTAATATCTAGTTCGAAAAGAAGACAAAGCTTAATAAATCCTGCCTCCAAGTAATACAATTAAGTCATATGCTGTGATTCTTCCCCGTTTGCTGGGTCATGAATAATTTTTCTTTTACCTTCATAACTAAGCACAACTTTGTTTTGTTTTATCTCATAAAACTCCAATAGAATAAACGGAAATGTGTGGTTTCAATGTGAAATATGTAAACAGGTAGCTCTGTCTGCGCCATGTCTGCTTACATAACAGCGGAACCGTCACATTTAGTCAAAAACACTTCCTGTTCATCTTTAACAATTATAACTATAAGTAGTAAGATGGCTCGTTGTCGTTAACGTTAACACCAAGTACGTTTCAAAAACACCAAGTTCGTGTTCTTGTAAAACCACGAAAGTTAGATTTCAATGAATTATTGATAATTTATTGTTTGTCACTCACTATAACGTCGCGCGTTTCACGCATTTGCGGACATTTCAACAAAAGAAACTTTAAAAAGTTGACGGAATACGTCATTTCATCCATTAACTACACGGATGATTAATTTCTCCTCACCTGTGTGAAGTAAGCTGCTAATAAAAACGCAGCTGATGACTGCAGCGTGTTGCATTGTTGACGGAAAGTTTAAAGATTCACAGCTGCTGAATCTCAGAAGTGCGCGTGACGTCATTACGTCGACAGGTGTTGGATTAAAAATGAAATATAAAATAACGTCATCAGTTATTATACGGATTAGTCTAGAATCAACGACTTTACTGGGTCAACAAATCCATGCAAGAAGCTGAGTTTATTTGAAAAGGCAGCCTGATAAACCTGGAGTAAAAAAAACAGATTTGTTAAATAATTCTTTGATAGATTTTTATAAAATGACTCCATAAATCAATATTTGGACATTAACGTTTCAAGCTTTACATTGGAATTAACTAAAAAAAAGTTACACCAGGTTTTTCAAACTTTATATTTTTGTAATATTTGAGAATATTTCCAACTCGGTTACTGTTCTGTATTTGAGAACTTGTCTAGAATTGTCTTTAAAATCAAATGAGCTCCTGTGGCATTATGCACTCTATCATGAAAAACAAGATACGTTTTGATGGTTAAAAAATGTAATTTATTCGGAGGTACAAAACTGATTATGTATTTTTTTCTCACCTTTCTGATGGGTGAAGCCCAGTTTCAGTGTGGGAACTGAATGTAGTTGTGAAAATATGAGAAAGTGAAAAAAAAATTGAGTACGTTAGGAAATTTAACAATCAGAACAACATGACGCACTCAAAATGATGTATTGTAATACTGTGATTTGGTGGGAAAAATTGCTTGGACCAGTTATTATTTGGACTTTCTTAAAACCTTTATAGTAATGCGTTTTTGTGACAGGTGTTGATTCCTGCCTTGCACTATTTTGTACATCAGCATGTTTGTTTCATATCTACATTTTCCAGATATTAAAGCAAATGTTTCAAACCAAACGTGTATCTACTGAGCATTTAATCATAACCTGCAGCAAGAGAATGTTTGCCGACATTAATAAATCACACCTTCAGGGCTTCTTCCAAAATATTTATTACCATAATTCAGCAGAATAACTACTTCCTAATCAAAATAAACTGATATGCAATTCTATGATATATTAATACGAGATGTATTATTTATGATTATGAAACAGTACTTAATGTGTCAACAACTATAAATTAACTTTTTCTTAAAAAGGCAAAAAGGGAAATTAAAACAAAGAAAATTCTCCATAAAATAATTTGTTTTTATTTTAAATGAAATGCATATTGACATTTAACTAATTAAAATCATCCTTATGTTGAAATTATTACAAAGTTTTTTAAATCATCCATCATCTTCCTATAGGGTCAGGTTGTGGAGGCCAGCTGAGAAACGTCGTCCCTCCATCGTGTCCTGGTTCTTCATCTGGGTCTCTTCCTGATGAACCCGGGACATCTTACCAAGGAGCATCACTTCACAATAAGTTCTTTTCCCACAGCCTTTGACCTCAATGTGACTGTTTCATCTCTTCCACCACAAGTAGTAGGTCAGTTAGTTTTCTTTCCATGTTTAATGTTGTTCAAGACAGATGTTTCTTTTAGTTGTTCTGCTAACTGCTGTATTTTGTTGGAGTGGCGCTTCAGATACGGTGGACATACGATGTCTGCCACTTTCATGGGTATCACAAGAGGTTCCAAAACACTGAAAACAACAACAGGGAACATCTTATTTTGTGATATTTTTTTGTTTCTTTTGCCATTTCTTCATGCATTTGAAACAAAGTTAAATCTGATGAACACATCAGATGGGAAGAAGGCATGAAATGTTCTAAAATTAAAGGTTAGATAAATCTGCAGTGCATGAGAAAGAAAAGGAAGATATTAGTAAATGTAGAAGTAGGTTAATCTTTTAAAATGTTGCAAACAAGAGAAAGCAAATAAAGGCTGGTGTGAATGAGGAATAACAATAAAAGTCTTACAGAGAATCGATATCTGATGCATCTTCACTTTCCCAGTGTGACACAAATATATTCACTTGCGATTAAGTGGCTATTGCTACTTCCATTTAATATTATACCAACCTGATGTCTTCCCTTGTCTCTACTGTAGCATCCTCCTTCTCTTCTTTATCCTTACAGCTGCTAAACGTGTAATCTCTGCAAAGTGGGTTTAAAACATCAGAGCAGTCAAAGCACATGAAAAAAAACATGACATTTTTAATAAATACATCACAACAGCACTAATGTTCTATTGAGTGAAAGTATTTAAACTCAAGTTTATCTCTACCAAGTTCTATAAGTTGTATTTTATAACTTATCTAATAAAACAAATAACTGTTATTTATCAGATCTTATACACATGCACAAACAGCTGTTAAACTACAAAAAAACAGACTAGCCGGTTTCTTATGCCATTACTTTGGTGCCCTTCTATTGCCGCACCCTTATGCTGCAATACAGAAGCATGAATATGGTTTGTACCAATGTTTATACCAGTGAGAAAGCTGAATGAATATTGAAATATTGACGAATGACAATAAAAATGGTCTTACGCCAACATGTCCAGTGGATCTTCCTTCTTCCTGTGTGATACAAATATAGTTTAGTCACATAAACATTAATCAGCAGATAAAGACATTTACTGAGGTGACCTTTTGAAAAGGTACTAAATAAAATTATTGTAAAAATGAATAAATATTGGTGTAACTGGAGAATAAGAATAAAAGTATCTTACTAAGAGTTGATGTCTGATGTATCTTTATGTTTCCTGTGTGATCAAATATAGTTTTATCACAAACATTGAAACATTTACTGAGGTGATATAACCATCTAGACACTGTGACAGCAGTACCTTTTCTCTGCCTGTTTTCTGAGCGACACAAAGATGAGAGCAGCAACACAGAGCGCCAACACCAATCCAGCCACCACAAACAATCCTTTGGAGAAACAGGGACATGTCGATGTGAACGATTCAAATTGTAAATAAAAAAACTGAAACCTCAGCATGAACTTACCAATAAAATTGTAATTTGAACCAGGTTCTACATCCAAACCTGGTGAGAGAACATCAGAGATCAGAGTCACAAACAGATCATCCGTCTATAAATGAGTCTTGAAAAAAGTTCCTCACCATCATCAGACGTCTCAGTGAGTCCAGGAACGGTGACCAGCAGCTCTCTGAGAGCAGCAGTTTGCACTAATACTGAACATTCAACCTGTGTGCTGTTGAGAGCTGAGAGCAGAACAGTGGTGGTGGAAGTGATGGTACCGTTGTTGTTGGTCACTCTGCTGGTGTTGTAGTGGGAGAAGCTGAGGTTCTGATGGAGAACAGTCAGTGTTACCATGGGAACAGGTCGACCTGTGGCTGAACAGGTCACAACCGACCCTGGAGGAGAGTTTGATCTGCTGATAGTAATGAAGGGTCCATGCAGCTCTGTGGGGAGAACAGACATGACAAATGTTGCATCAAATATTATAACAAATGTTATACAGAGAAGATTTAACCATCTGAAGATGTTCTGCTGTTCTTTACTCACCATAAAGTTTTAAACAGGTCCAGCCTATCAGCGCTCCTTTAGGATAGGTGTGAAACAAACATTGGTAGCAGCCTTCATCCTCCTCCATCACCTTCCTGATCACCATGGAGCAGCTCTGCAGAGATTCATACTGAAAATCCATCTTCTCCTCCAGATCAGGTCTCACTATAGGACCAAAGTCCTTGATGTAGGTGGCGAGTGTCTTCTCTCCATCAGGAAGAACCTTCCGCCAGCTGATCTCAATGATGTTTTTATCCTCAGTGAACCGACAGCTTAGAGAAGCTTGGTCTCCTACTGCTGCCCAAACAGTCTCCTTTGTTTCTATCAGAGCCGACTGACCTGAAAGAAACACAGTCAACAGTAAAACTAGGTCACAAAAGGAGCACTTATTGTTTTAAAAAATGTTTGGATTAAGTTGTTTATTTGTAGAATGTAGACAGATTGGTTTTATTCAAATGCATATTAACAAAAGCACAAAATGGTTGTAAATATAGCAAATTTAGCAAAATACTCGCATGTTCATAGGTGATGTCATCCCAGATAAAGTTCGTTTTTAACCGAGGAATAACAAATATAATCATCCTTATTGGGCTAATCTGATTATTACTATTAAGGCATCCAGTTATTGTGTGTTGTAGTCGCTGAAACCTTTTAAAATAGATTTGCAGATTATAAAATTGCACATTTTTGACTAAAGCTAAAAACAGACTCGCAAAGATGAGGAAAAAGTAGCCAATGTGCTCCGGTGTATAAAAACAAAGCTGCTCTCACCTGTCTGAAAGATGATGGTAACTAAAAAACAGATGATTGTAACAGCAGGTCGCATTTTGTGACTCTTTCAAGTCGACATACTTCCTGTTCTACCTGTTGATTCAGAACTGCTGGAGCAGAAAGTTGAGTCTGAACTGTAACGTCATGAGTCACGTGGATTTAACCTCGTTCATCAGGTTTATTAAAGGTGTTTTGATACTGAAAACACTTCAGGATTATAAAAAATAATATTTTTTATTAATATAAATAAAAAAATTTATATTATTACATCAAATATAAATTTTTGGCGGAAGGTATCCTCACCCAGACAGATAGCATGAACAATTCTTTTATTAAAAGACATAATAATAATGGCTGTGGAAATAAATAAGACATGAGAAGTGTGCAGTGAGAATAAGTTCCAACTGTGTCGTTCTCAAGCTTCACTCTCCTTTATCAGTCAGTGGCTTAAAAACGTTTAACTTCTCAGAATATAATTCAAAACACAAGATCATTGTATTGAAATTAAATTTTATATATTATATATTAATGTTTTGTTAAGACCTTTCAATTGGTCTTCAACAGCTTACCTGTTTTTCTGAATATATTTTAAAGTATTTCTTTGGACTGTGGTTATTGTTTTTTTTTAGTCAGCCATGACAGCAAAACCGGTAGTTCTGGAAATATTAGAAAGTCAAAAACATTGAGTACCTCATAGAATTTTAAAGAGAACATCACACTCAAAATGTTATGTTGTAATAATGTGATTTGGTGGGGAAAAAAAATTTCACCTCACAAGACGATGTAAAAATCTGTGACTCTTCTCTTCCACTCAGTTTAATCCGTCAAAAAAAACTTTGGACCAATTATTGTTCTGACTTTCTTAAAACCTTTATAGTAATGTGTTTTTGTCACAGTTGATTTCCGCCTTGCACTCTTTTGTACGTCAGCATGTTTGTTTCAGATCCACATTTTCCAGATTTTAAAGCAAATGTTTCAAATCAACTCTGCATCTACTGATTATTTATTCATAACCTGCAATAGGAAATTGTTTGCTGACACCAATAAATCACAACTTAAAGCCTTGTACCAAAATATTTATTACCATAATTCAGCAGAATAACTACTCATCAAAATAACCTGATATGCAATTCTGATATATTGATATGAAATGCTTTATTTATGGTTATGGTAATGAAACAGTACTTAAATAACGTGTAAACAGCTATAAACTAACTTATTCTTGAGAATACACAAGAGAAATTAAAACAAAGAAAATACTTCAGAAAGGAATTTGTTTTTAAATTTTTTATAAAGTAAATTCATTTTACTTTATGAAGTAAATGCATTTTTTATTTAAAATAAAAAATGCATTTCACTTTTTATTTAAATGAAATGCATATTTAAATTCATGATTTAGCTCATTCAAATCAGGGTGGTGTTGAAATTATTACAAAGTTTTTGTTTTTTTAATCGTCCATTCCATCCATCATCTTCCTATTAACCTGGGCTCAGGCCATGGAGGCATAGCTCCTTTGGGGGAATCCCAAATTCTCAGACCAGAAGAGAAACGTCGTCCCTCCAGGGCGTCCTGGTTCTTCCTCTGGTCTGCTGTCCTCCTGATGTACCCGGAATATCTTACCAAGGAGCCTAACTTCACAATAAGTTCTTTTCCCACAACCTTTGACCTCAGGTGTAGCTGTTTCATCTCTTCCACCACAAACTGGTGGGTCAGTTAATTTTCTTTCCTTGGTTAACCTGTTCAGAGTCAGACGTTTCTGCTGGTTTTACTGATGACTCCTGGTCTCTGTTGTGGCGTTTTGTTAAGCCTGGTCGATTGTATAGGGAGAAGAGTCTTTCTTCAGGTACCACAGGTTCTTCAATGACCCTGAAAATAACAACAGAGAACATCTTATTTTGAGCTTTTTTTCCCTTTTTCGTGCATTTGAAGCAAAGTGAGTTAAATCTGACGAACACATCAGATGATAAGAAGGCATAGTGACATATTAACAATTTAAAATGTTCTAAAGCTAAAGGCTACATAAATCTGCAGTGCTTGAATTACAAAGAAAAGAGAGATGGTAGTAAATGTAGAAGTGGACCAATATTTCAAGAATGTGTCAAAGCAAGAGAAAGCACAGGAGTGTTACTGTTTACTTTGTGATGTGTATGCATTATATGCACGCCCTAATCACTTGGGATTAACTGGCTACTCCTACTTCCACTTAATATTAGACCAACCTGTTGTCTTCCATTCTCTCTTCTGTACTGTTCTTCTTCTCTTCTCCATCCATGAGTGTTCCGCTAAGTGGGTTAAAAAATACAGTAGTCAAACTACATGAAGACATTTAAACTTAAAGGACTTAAAGGTATAACTACCAAGTTCTATAAGTTAACTGTTTAGTGATTCATCATCTAGTTAAACACATAACTGTCTGAAGAACAAAATAAGCACAAAGAAATTCCTGTATTTTTCTCAAATGACATGAAATATATTAAAAAACTAATGCAAAACCAACGAGATTTAGACTTTTTCTTTGCAGATTTTTTCCACAGGTTTGTGAAATAAATTATTGTTCTCATTATCTGTAATAAGGAGAGGAGCGCCATCTAGTGTTTGTAAATACAAATTGCAGACGGCAGTCAAAATAGGGGCATAAGGGACACTTAAATGAGGCGAATGCGAAAGCAGTTGGATACTCCATTACACACGCGGGTTTGCAACTCAACAACAAAACAAGAAATATTTTCAACTTTTGTTTAAAACCGTTTCTGTCCCACATCGTTAACCGTCTGTTGAGCCCATTTCTACATGTGGGAGGGACACGAGCAAAGGAGGTGAAGGAGCAGAGCGGCGCCTATTCTCTTATTGATTATATAAGCACATGCACAAACAGCCGTTAAATTCAGAAAATGTCAACTAGCAATCATTTTTACGTTTACGCCAATGAGAAAGCAGAATAAATATTGGTGGAAATGAGGAATAACTATCAAAAGGGACTTACTTCATTATGTCCAACGCATCTTCATTCATCGTAACAGAGTTGATTTTTGTTGCATCTTTATGTTCCCTGTGTGATTAAATATATTTTCATCACACAATCAGCTGATTGAGACATTTACCTGTCTATTATGTAGCAACAAGGCAGTTCAAAGTTCTTTACATGAATTAGAAGAAAATTCAAACAAAACAACAAAGCCAAAATAAAGATGAAAAAGTAAAAGTACAAAACTACATATTAGTTCCTCATTTTAAGAATATGTAGTGTAATGTATAAACTAGTAGGGGTTCCTCTGGATTCTTGTTCTGATAAAATTAGATGTTGGTTCTCCATGTTACTGGACTGCTAAGTAAACTAACAGGAGTTTCTCTAGGTTTTGGTCCAACATTAAACGTATAAAGCTAAATGTGTAATTGGTGTAAATGAAGAACAAGAATAAAAGGCTCTTAATGAGAGTTGATGCCTGGTGTATCTTTATGTTTCCTGTGTGATCAAATATAGTTTTATCACAAACATTCATCATTTGATTGAGACATTTACTGAGGCAATATAACCATCTAGACACTGTGACAGCAGTACCTTTTCTCTGCCTGTTTCCTGAGCGGCACAAAGAAGAGAGCAGCAACACAGAGCACCAACACTAATCCAGCCAACACAAACAATCCTTTGGAGAAACAGGAACATGTCGATGTGAACGATTCAAATTGTAAATGTAAAAACTGAAACCT